>NW_027457782.1:600000-881174 GCF_050624435.1 Tenrec ecaudatus
CTTGGACTGTCTAGCTTCCCTATCGGGCACTTGGACTATGTAGGTTAACTAGCGGGCATTTGGACTATGTAGGTTACCTAGCGGGCTCTTGGACTATGTAGGTTCACTATCGGGCACTTGTAGAATGTATGTTAACTAGGGGGCACTAGGACTATGTAGGTTACCTAGCGGGCCTTTGTACTATCTAAGTTACCTAGCGGGCATTTGCACTATATAGGCTCCTTAGCGGGCATTTGGACTATATAGATTACCTAGCGGGCACTTAGACTTTGTAGGTTACCTAGCGGGCACTTGGACTATCTAGGTTACCTAGCTGGCACTTGAACTATCTACATCACCTAGGGGGTACTTGGAGTATGTAGGTTACCTACCGGGCTGTTGGACTATCTAGGTTACCTAGCGGGCACTTGGACTATCTAGGTTAACTAAAGGGAACTTGGACTATGTAGGTTCCCTAGAAGGCACTTGGAGAATGTAGGTTAACTAGGGGACACTAGGACAATGTAGGTTACCTAGCGGGCCCTTGGACTATCTAGGTTACCTAGGGAGAACTTGGACTATGTAGGTAAACTAGCGGGCACTAGGACAATCTAGGTTAACTAGCGGGTACTTGGACTATGTAGGTTAACTAGCGGGCCCTTGGACTATGTAGATTAACTAGCAGTACTTGGACTATCTACGTTAACTAGCGGGCCCTTGGACTATGTAGATTCCCTATCGGGCACTTGGACTATGTATGTTCCAGAGCGGGCACTTGAACTATGTAGGTTCCCTAGCGGGCACTTGGAGAATGTAGGTTAACTAGGGGACACTAGGTACAATATAGGTTACCTAGCGGGCCCTTGGACTATCTAGGTTACCTAGGGAGAACTTGGACTATGTAGGTTAACTAGTGGGCACTTGGACTATCTAGGTTACCTAGCAGGCACTTGGAATATGTAGGTTAACTAGCGGGCACTTGGACTATCTAGGTTACCTAGCGGGCACTTGAACTATGTACTTTCCCTAGCGGGCACTTGGACTATCTACGTTACCTAGCGGGCACTTGGACTATGTACGTTAACTAGCGGGCACTTGGACTATGTATGTTTCCTAGCGGGTACTTGGACTATCTATGTTAACTAGCGGGCACTTGGACTATGTAGGTTTCCTATCGGGCACTTGGACTATCTAGGTTACCTAGCAGGCACTTGGACTATGTACGTTAACTAGCGGGCACTTGGATTATGTACGTTTCCTAGCGGGTACTTGGACTATCTATTATAACTAGCGAGCACTTGGACTATGTAGGTTCCCTATGGGGCACCTGGACTAGGTAGGTTCCCTAGCGGGCACTTGGTCTATCTAGGTTAACTAGCGGGCACTTGGACTATCTAGGTTAACTAGTGAGCACTTGGACTATGTAGGATAACTAGTGGGCACTTGGACTATGTAGGCAACCTAGTGGTCACTTGAACTGTCTAGGTTACCTAGCGTGCACTTGGATTATGTAGGTTAACTAGCGGGCATTGGACTATCTAGGTTAACTAGCGGGCCCTTGGACGATGTAGGTTAACTAGCGGGCCCTTGGACGATCTAGGTTAACTAGCGGGCATTTGGACTATGTAGGTTAACCAACGGGCCCTTGGACTATGTAGATTCCCTAGCGGGCACTTGGACTATGTATGTTCCAGAGCGGGCACTTGGACTATGTAGGTTGCCTAGCAGGCACTTGGACTATGTAGGTTCCCTAGCGGACACTTGGACTATGTAGGTTAACTAGCGGACACTTGGACGATCTAGGTTAACTAGCGGGTATTTGGACTATGTAGGTTAACTAGCGGGCCCTTGGATTATGTAGATTAACTAGCAGCACTTGGACTATCTACTTTAACTAGCGGGGCCCTTGGACTATGTAGATTCCCTAGCGGGCAATTGGACTACGTAGGTTCCCTAGCGGGCACTTAGACTATGTAGGTTCCCTAGCGGGCACTTGGACTATGAATGTTCCCTACGGACACTTGAACTATGTAAGTTAACTACCGGGCACTTGGACTATGTATGTTAACTAACAGGCCCTTGGACTACTTAGGTTAACTAGCGGACACTTGCACTATGTAGGTTCCCTAGCGGGCACTTGATTATATAGGTTCCCTATCGGGCACTTGGAGAATGTAGGTTAACTAGGGGGCACTAGGACAATGTAGGTTACCTAGCGGACCCTTTGACTCTCTAGGTTACTTAGGGGGAACCTGGACTATATAGGTTAACTAGTGGGCACTTGGACTATCTAGGTTACCTAGCAGGCACTTGGACTATGTAGGTTAACTAGCGGTCACTTGGACTATCTAGGTTACCTAGCGGGCACTTGGACTATGTACGTTACCTAGCGGGCACTTGGACTATGTACGTTACCTAGCGGGCACTTGGACTATGTACGTTTCCTAGCGGGTACTTGGACTAGATAGGTTCCCTAGCGGGCACTTGGTCTATCTAGGTTAACTAGCGGGCACTTGGACTATCTAGGTTAACTAGCGATCACTTGGACTATCTAGGTTAACTAGCGGGCATTTGGACTATTAGGGCCCCTAGCGGGCATTTGGACTATATTGGTTACCTAGCGGGCACTTGGACTATGTAGGTTAACGAACGGGCACTTGGAGTATGCAGGTAACCTAGCGGGCACTTGGACTGTCTAGCTTCCCTATCGGGCACTTGGACTATGTAGGTTAACTTGCGGGCATTTGGACTATGTAGGTTACCTAGCGGGCACTTGGACTATGTAGGTTCCCTATCGGGCACTTGTAGAATGTATGTTAACTAGGGGGCACTAGGACTATGTAGGTTACCTAGCGGGCCTTTGGACTATCTAAGTTACCTAGCGGGCATTTGCACTATATAGGCTCCCTAGCGGGCATTTGGACTATATAGATTACCTAGCGGGCACTTAGACTTTGTAGGTTACCTAGCGGGCACTTGGATTATCTAGGTTACCTAGCTGGCACTTGAACTATCTACATCACCTAGGGGGTACTTGGAGTATGTAGGTTACCTACCGGGCTGTTGGACTATCTAGGTTACCTAGCGGGCACTTGGACTATCTAGTTTAACTAAAGGGAACTTGGACTATGTAGGTTCCCTAGAAGGCACTTGGAGAATGTAGGTTAACTAGGGGACACTAGGACAATGTAGGTTACCTAGCGGGCCCTTGGACTATCTAGGTTACCTAGGGAGAACTTGGACTATGTAGGTAAACTAGCGGGCACTAGGACAATCTAGGTTAACTAGCGGGTACTTGGACTATGTAGGTTAACTAGCGGGCCCTTGTCCTATGTAGATTAACTAGCAGCACTTGGACTATCTACGTTAACTAGCGGGCCCTTGGACTATGTAGATTCCCTATCGGGCACTTGGACTATGTATGTTCCAGAGCGGGCACTTGAACTATGTAGGTTCCCTAGCGGGCACTTGGAGAATGTAGGATAACTAGGGGACACTAGGTACAATATAGGTTACCTAGCGGTCCCTTGGACTATCTAGGTTACCTAGGGAGAACTTGGACTATGTAGGTTATCTAGTGGGCACTTGGACTATCTAGGTTACCTAGCAGGCACTTGGAATATGTAGGTTAACTAGCGGGCACTTGGACTATCTAGGTTACCTAGCGGGCACTTGAACTATGTACTTTCCCTAGCGGGCACTTGGACTATCTACGTTACCTAGCGGGCACTTGGACTATGTACGTTAACTAGCGGGCACTTGGACTATGTATGTTTCCTAGCGGGTACTTGGACTATCTATGTTAACTAGCGGGCACTTGGACTATGTAGGTTTCCTATCGGGCACTTGGACTATCTAGGTTACCTAGCAGGCACTTGGACTATGTACGTTAACTAGCGGGCACTTGGATTATGTACGTTTCCTAGCGGGTACTTGGACTATCTATGTTAACTAGCGGGCACTTGGACTATGTAGGTTCCCTATGGGGCACCTGGACTAGGTAGGTTCCCTAGCGGGCACTTGGTCTATCTAGGTTAACTAGCGGGCACTTGGACTATCTAGGTTAACTAGTGAGCACTTGGACTATGTAGGATAACTAGTGGGCACTTGGACTATGTAGGTAACCTAGTGGTCACTTGAACTGTCTAGGTTACCTAGCGTGCACTTGGATTATGTAGGTTAACTAGCGGGCATTGGACTATCTAGATTAACTAGCGGGCCCTTGGACGATGTAGGTTAACTAGCGGGCCCTTGGAGGATCTAGGTTAACTAGCGGGCATTTGGACTATGTAGTTAACCAACGGGCCCTTGGACTATGTAGATTCCCTAGCGGGCACTTGGACTATGTATGTTCCAGAGCGGGCACTTGGACTATGTAGGTTCCCTAGCAGGCACTTGGACTATGTAGGTTCCCTAGCGTGCACTTGGACTATGTAGGTTAACTAGCGGACACTTGGACGATCTAGGTTAACTAGCGGGTATTTGGACTATGTAGGTTAACTAGCGGGCCCTAGGACTATGTAGATTAACTAGCAGCACTTGGACTATCTACTTTAACTAGCGGGGCCCTTGGACTATGTAGATTCCCTAGCGGGCAATTGGACTACGTAGGTTCCCTAGCGGGCACTTAGACTATGTAGGTTCCCTAGCGGGCACTTGGACTATGAATGTTCCCTACGGACACTTGATCTATGTAAGTTAACTACCGGGCACTTGGACTATGTATGTTAACTAACGGGCCCTTGGACTACTTAGGTTAACTAGCGGACACTTGCACTATGTAGGTTCCCTAGCGGGCACTTGGACTATGTAGGTTCCCTATCGGGCACTTGTAGAATGTATGTTAACTAGGGGGCACTAGGACTATGTAGGTTACCTAGCGGGCCTTTGGACTATCTAAGTTACCTAGCGGGCATTTGGACTATATAGGCTCCCTAGCGGGCATTTGGACTATATAGATTACCTAGCGGGCACTTAGACTTTGTAGGTTACCTAGCGGGCACTTGGACTATCTAGGTTACCTAGCTGGCACTTGAACTATCTACATCACCTAGCGGGTACTTGGAGTATGTAGGTTACCTACCGGGCTGTTGGACTATCTAGGTTACCTAGCGGACACTTGGACTATCTAGGTTAACTAAAGGGAACTTGGACTATGTAGGTTCCCTAGAAGGCACCTGGAGAATGTAGGTTAACTAGGGGACACTAGGACAATGTAGGTTACCTAGCGGGCCCTTGGACTATCTAGGTTACCTAGGGAGAACTTGGACTATGTAGGTAAACTAGCGGGCACTAGGACAATCTAGGTTAACTAGCGGGTACTTGGACTATGTAGGTTAACTAGCGGGCCCTTGGACTATGTAGATTAACTAGCAGTACTTGGACTATCTACGTTAACTAGCGGGCCCTTGGACTATGTAGATTCCCTATCGGGCACTTAGACTATGTATGTTCCAGAGCGGGCACTTGAACTATGTAGGTTCCCTAGCGGGCACTTGGAGAATGTAGGTTAACTAGGGGACACTAGGTACAATATAGGTTACCTAGCGGGCCCTTGGACTATCTAGGTTACCTAGGGAGAACTTGGACTATGTGGGTTAACTAGTGGGCACTTGGACTATCTAGGTTACCTAGCAGGCACTTGGAATATGTAGGTTAACTAGCGGGCACTTGGACTATCTAGGTTACCTAGCGGGCACTTGAACTATGTACTTTCCCTAGCGGGCACTTGGACTATCTACGTTACCTAGCGGGCACTTGGACTATGTACGTTAACTAGCGGGCACTTGGACTATGTATGTTTCCTAGCGGGTACTTGGACTATCTATGTTAACTAGCGGGCACTTGGACTATGTAGGTTTCCTATCGGGCACTTGGACTATCTAGGTTACCTAGCAGGCACTTGGACTATGTACGTTAACTAGCGGGCACTTGGATTATGTACGTTTCCTAGCGGGTACTTGGACTATCTATGTTAACTAGCGGGCACTTGGACTATGTAGGTTCCCTATGGGGCACCTGGACTAGGTAGGTTCCCTAGCGGGCACTTGGTCTATCTAGGTTAACTAGCGGGCACTTGGACTATCTAGGTTAACTAGTGAGCACTTGGACTATGTAGGATAACTAGTGGGCACTTGGACTATGTAGGTAACCTAGTGGTCACTTGAACTGTCTAGGTTACCTAGCGTGCACTTGGATTATGTAGGTTAACTAGCGGGCATTGGACTATCTAGGTTAACTAGCGGGCCCTTGGACGATGTAGGTTAACTAGCGGGCCCTTGGACGATCTAGGTTAACTAGCGGGCATTTGGACTATGTAGGTTAACCAACGGGCCCTTGGACTATGTAGATTCCCTAGCGGGCACTTGGACTATGTATGTTCCAGAGCGGGCACTTGGACTATGTAGGTTCCCTAGCAGGCACTTGGACTATGTAGGTTCCCTAGCGGGCACTTGGACTATGTAGGTTAACTAGCGGACACTTGGACGATCTAGGTTAACTAGCGGGTATTTGGACTATGTAGGTTAACTAGCGGGCCCTAGGACTATGTAGATTAACTAGCAGCACTTGGACTATCTACTTTAACTAGCGGGGCCCTTGGACTATGTAGATTCCCTAGCGGGCAATTGGACTACGTAGGTTCCCTAGCGGGCACTTAGACTATGTAGGTTCCCTAGCGGGCACTTGGACTATGAATGTTCCCTACGGACACTTGAACTATGTAAGTTAACTACCGGGCACTTGGACTATGTATGTTAACTAACGGGCCCTTGGACTACTTAGGTTAACTAGCGGACACTTGCACTATGTAGGTTCCCTAGCGGGCACTTGATTATATAGGTTCCCTATCGGGCACTTGGAGAATGTAGGTTAACTAGGGGGCACTAGGACAATGTAGGCTACCTAGCGGACCCTTGGACTCTCTAGGTTACTTAGGGGGAACCTGGACTATATAGGTTAACTAGTGGGCACTTGGACTATGTAGGTTACCTAGCAGGCACTTTGACTATGTAGGTTAACTAGCAGTCACTTGGACTATCTAGGTTACCTAGCGGGCACTTGGACTATGTACGTTACCTAGCGGGCAATTGGACTATGTACGTTTCCTAGCGGGTACTTGGACTAGATAGGTTCCCTAGCGGGCACTTGGTCTATCTAGGTTAACTAGCGGGCACATGGACTATCTAGGTTAACTAGCGATCACTTGGACTATCTAGGTTAACTAGTGGGCATTTGGACTATTAGGGCCCCTAGCGGGCATTTGGACTATATTGGTTACCTAGCGGGCACTTGGACTATGTAGGTTAACGAACGGGCACTTGGAATATGCAGGTAACCTAGCGGGCACTTGGACTGTCCAGGTTCCCTATCGGGCACTTGGACTATGTAGGTTAACTAGCGGGCATTTGGACTATGTAGGTTACCTAGCGGGCACTTGGACTATGTAGGTTCCCTATCGGGCACTTGTAGAATGTATGTTAACTAGGGGGCACTAGGACTATGTAGGTTACCTAGCGGGCCTTTGGACTATCTAAGTTACCTAGCGGGCATTTGGACTATATAGGCTCCCTAGCGGGCATTTGGACTATATAGATTACCTAGCGGGCACTTAGACTTTGTAGGTTACCTAGCGGGCACTTGGACTATCTAGGTTACCTAGCTGGCACTTGAACTATCTACATCACCTAGCGGGTACTTGGAGTATGTAGGTTACCTACCGGGCTGTTGGACTATCTAGGTTACCTAGCGGACACTTGGACTATCTAGGTTAACTAAAGGGAACTTGGACTATGTAGGTTCCCTAGAAGGCACCTGGAGAATGTAGGTTAACTAGGGGACACTAGGACAATGTAGGTTACCTAGCGGGCCCTTGGACTATCTAGGTTACCTAGGGAGAACTTGGACTATGTAGGTAAACTAGCGGGCACTAGGACAATCTAGGTTAACTAGCGGGTACTTGGACTATGTAGGTTAACTAGCGGGCCCTTGGACTATGTAGATTAACTAGCAGTACTTGGACTATCTACGTTAACTAGCGGGCCCTTGGACTATGTAGATTCCCTATCGGGCACTTGGACTATGTATGTTCCAGAGCGGGCACTTGAACTATGTAGGTTCCCTAGCGGGCACTTGGAGAATGTAGGTTAACTAGGGGACACTAGGTACAATATAGGTTACCTAGCGGGCCCTTGGACTATCTAGGTTACCTAGGGAGAACTTGGACTATGTAGGTTAACTAGTGGGCACTTGGACTATCTAGGTTACCTAGCAGGCACTTGGAATATGTAGGTTAACTAGCGGGCACTTGGACTATCTAGGTTACCTAGCGGGCACTTGAACTATGTACTTTCCCTAGCGGGCACTTGGACTATCTACGTTACCTAGCGGGCACTTGGACTATGTACGTTAACTAGCGGGCACTTGGACTATGTAGGTTTCCTATCGGGCACTTGGACTATCTAGGTTAACTAGCGAGCTCTTGGACTATCTAGGATAACTAGCGGGCACTTGGACTATTAGGGTTCCTAGCGGGCATTTGTACTATATAGGTTACCTAGTGGGGACTTGGACTATGTAGGTTAACGAACAGGCACTTGGACTATGTAGGTAACCTAGTGGTCACTTTAACTGTCTACGTTACCTAGCGGGCCCTTGGACTATGTAGGTTAATTAGCGGGCCCTTGGACTATGTAGGTTAACTAGCGGTCCCTTGGACGATCTAGGTTAACTAGCGGGTACGTGAACTATGTAGGTTAACTAGCGGGCCCTTGGGCTATGTAGATTAACAAGCGGCACTTGGACTATCTAGGTTAATTAGCGGGCCCTTGGACTATGTAGATTCCCTAGCGGGCACTTGGACTATGTAGGTTCCCTAGCAGGCCTTTGGACTATGTAGGTTACAGAGCGGGCACTTGGACTATGTAGCTTCCCTAGCAGGCACTTGGACTATGTAGGTTCCCTAGCGGGCACTTGACTATGTAGATTAACTAGCAGCACTTGGACTATCTAAGTTAACAAGCGGGCCCTTGGACTATGTAGATTCCCAAGCGGGCAATTGGACTAGGTAGGTTCCCTAGCGGGCACTTGGACTATGTAGGTTCCCTAGCGGGCACTTGGACTATGAATGTTCCCTACGGACACTTGAACTATGTAAGTTAACTACCGGTCACTTGGACAATGTATGTTAACTAGAGGGCCCTTGGACTACTTAGGTTAACTAGCGGACACTTGCACTATGTAGGTTCCCTATCGGGCACTTGGACTATGTAGGTTAACTAGCGGGCATTTGGACTATGTAGGTTACCTAGCGGGCACTTGGACTATGTAGGTTTCCTATCGGGCACTTGGACAATGTAGGTTATCTAGGGGGCACTAGGACAATGTAGGTTACCTAGCGGGTCCTTGGACTATCTAGGTTACCTAGGGGGAACCTGGACTATGTAGGTTAACTAGTGGGCACTTGGACTATCTAGGTTACCTAGCAGGCACTTGGACTATGTACGTTCCCTAGCGGGCACTTGGACTATGTACGTTACCTAGCGGGCACTTGGACTACGTAGGTTTCCTAGCGGGTACTTGGACTAGATAGGTTCCCTAGCGGGCACTTGGTCTATCTAGGTTACTAGCGGGCACTTGGACTATCTAGGTTAACTAGCGGGCATTTGGACTATTATGGCCCCTAACGGGCATTTGGACTATATTGGTTACCTAGCGGGCACTTGGACTATGTAGGTTAACGAACGGGCACTTGGACTATGTAGGTAACCTAGTGTCACTTGAACTCTCTAGGTTACCTAGCGGGCACTTGGACTATTTAGGTTAACTAGCGGGCCCTTGGACAATGTAGGTTAACTAGCGGGCCCTTGCATTATGGAGGTTAACTAGCGGGCCCATGGATTATGTAGGTTTACTAGCAGGCACTTGGACTGTCTAGGTTACCTAGTGGGCACTTGGATTATCTAGGTTAACGAACGGGCACTTGGACTATGTAGGTTACCTAGCCGCCACTTGGACTATCTAGGTTAGCTAACAGGCCCTTTGACTATCTAGGTTCTCTAGCGGGCACTTGTACTATCTAGGTTACCTAGCTGGCACTTGGACTATGTCGGTCAACTAGCGGGCCCTTGGCCTATCTTGGTTAGCTAACAGGCACTTAGATTATGTAGGTTAACTAGCGAGCACTTGGAATATGTATGTTAAGTAGCGGACACTTGCACTATGAAGGTTAACTAGTGGGCCCATGGACTATATAGTTTTACTAGCGGGCCCTTGGACTATCTAGGTTCCCTAAAGGGCACTTGGACTATCTAGGTTACCTAGCGGGCACTTGGACTATGTAGGTTAACTAGGGGGCCCTTGGACGATCTAGGTTACCTAGCGGGTACTTGAAGTATCTAGGTTAACTAGCGGGCACTTGCAGTATCTAGGTTACCTAGCGGGCACTTGGACTATGTACGTTCCCTAGCGGGCACTTGGGCTATCTATGTTAACTATCGGGCACTTGGAATATGTAGGTTAACTAGCGGGCACTTGGACAATCTAGGTTAACTAGCGGGCACTTGGACTATCAAAGTTAACAAGTGAGCCCTTGGACTATGTAGGTTAACTAGCGGGCCCTTGGACTATCTGTGTTACCTAGCGGGCACTTGGACTGTATAGGTTACCTAGCGGGCACTTGGACTATGTAGGTTACCTAGTAGGCACTTGGACAATCTAGGTTAACGAACGGGCACTTGGAATATGCAGGTAACCTAGCGGGCACTTGGACTGTCTAGGTTACCTAACGAGCACTTGGACTTCTAGGTTAACGAATGGGCTCTAGTGGTATGTAGGTTGCCTACCGGTCACTTGGACTATCTAGGTTAGGTAACGGACACTTGGACTATCTAGGTTACCTAGCGGGAACTTGGACAATGTAAGTTACCTAGCGGGCACTTGGACTATCTAGGTTACCTAAAGGGCACTTTGACTATCTAGGTTACATAGCGGGCACTTGGACTATGTAGGTTACATAGCGGGCACTTGGACTATGTAGGTTAACTAGCGAGCACTTGGATTCTAGGTTTCCTAGCGGGCACTTGGACTATCTAGGTTACCTAGCGGGCCCTTGGACTATGTAGGTTTCCTAGCGGGCACTTGGACTATGTAGGTTAACTAGCGGACACTTGGACGATCTAGGTTAACTAGCGGGCACTTGGAATATCTAGGTTAACTAGCGGGTTCTTGGACTATGTAGGTTAACTAGAGGGCACTTGGACTATCTAGGTTAACTAGCTGACCTTGGACTATGTAGGTTAACAAGCGGTCACTTGGACTATCTAGGTTAACTAGCTGACCTTGGACTATGTAGTTTAACTAGCGAGCACTTGGACTATCTAGGTTAACTAGCGGGCACTTGCACAATGCAGGTTCCCTAGCGAGCACTTTGACTATGTAGGTTCCCTAGCGGGCACTTGGACTATATAGGTTCCCTATGGGCACTTGGACTATCTAGGTTCCCTAACGGGCACTTGGAATATACAGGTTCCCTATCGGGAACTTGGACTATGTAGGTTCCTCAGCGGGCACTTGGACTATGTAGGTTCCCTATCGGGCATTGGACTATGTAGGTTAACTAGCAGGCCCTTGGACTATCTAGGTTACCTAGCGGGCACTTGTACTATGTAGGTTAACTAGCGGACACTTGGACAATCTATGTTACCTAGCTGGCACTTGAACTATGTACATACCCTAGCGGGCACTTGGACTATCTTGGTTACCTAGCGGGCACTTGGCCTATCTAGGTTAACGAACGGACACTTGGACTATGTAGGTTAACTAGCGGACACTTCGACTATCTAGGTTAGCCAACGGGCAATTGGACTATCTAGGTTACCTAGCGGGCACTTGGACTATTTAGGTTCCCTAGCAGGCACTTTGACTATCTAGGTTAACTAACGGGCACTTGGACTATGTAGGTTGCCTAGCGAGCACTTGGACTATGTAGGTTCCCAGCGGGCACTTGGACTATGTAGGTTCCCTATCGGGTACTTGGACTGTCTAGGTTAACTAGCGGGCAATTGGACTGTCTGGGTTACCTAGTGGGCACTTGGACTATGTAGTTTACCTAGCACGCACTTGGACTATGTAGGTTAACTAGCGGACACTTGGACTATCTAGGTTACCTAGAGGGCACTTGGACTATGTACGTTCCCTAGCGGGCACTTGGGCTATCTACGTTACCTAGCGGGCAATTGGACTATGTAGGTTAACGAACGGGCACTTGGACTATGTAGGTAACATAATGGTCACTTGGACTGTCTAGGTTACCTAGCGGGGACTTGGACTATGTAGGTTAACTAGCGGTCACTTGGCCTATGTAGGATCCCTATCGGACATTTGTACTACTTAGGTTAACTAGCGGGCACTTTGACTATCTAGGTTAACTAGCGGGCACTTGGACTATCTAGGTCAACTAGCGGGCCCTTGTACTATGTAGGTTAATTAGCGGGCACATGGACTATCTAGGTTAACTAGCGGACCTTGGACTATGTAGGTTAACTAGCGGGCACTTGGACTATGTACGTCCCCTAGTGGGCATTTTGACTATCTAGGTTAACTAACGGGCACTAGGACTATCTAGGTTAACTAGCGGGCACTGGACTACCTAGGTTACCTAACAGGCACTTGGATTATGAAGGATCCCTAGCGGGCACGTGGACAATCTAAGTTAACTAGCGGGCACTTGGACGATCTAGGTTAACAAGCGGGCACTTGGACTATCAAAGTTAACAAGTGAGCGCTTGGACTATGTAGGTTAACTAGCGGGCCCTTGGACTATCTAAGTTAACGAACGGGCACTTGGAATATGCAGGTAACCTAGCGGGCACTTGGACAGTCTAGGTTACCTAGCTGGCACTTGAACTATCTAGGTTAACTTGCGGGCACTTGGACTATATAGGTCAACTAGCGGGCCCTTGTACTATGTAGGTTAACTAGCGAGCACTTGGAGTATCTAGATTAACTAGCGGACCGTGGTCTATGTACGTTAACTAGCGGGCCCTTGGACTATGTAGGTTAACTAGCGGGCACTTGGACGATATAGGTTAACTAGAGGGCACTTGGACTATCTAGGTTAACTAAGGGGCACTTGGACTGTCAAAGTTAACAAGCGAGCCCTTGGACTATGTAGGTTAACTAGCGGGCCCTCGGACTATCTAGGTTACCTAGATAGCACTTGGACTATATAGGTTCCCTAGCGGGCACTTGCACTATCTAGGTTAACGAACGGGCACTTGGACTATGCAGGTAACCTAGCGGGCACTTGGACTGTCTAGGTTACATAGCGGGCACTTGGACTTCTAGGTTAACGAACGGGCACTTGGACTATGTAGGTTGCCTTGCGGGCACTTGGACTATCTAGGTTAGGTAACGGGCACTAGAACTATCTAGGTTACCTAGCGGGCACATGGACTATGTACGTCCCCTAGCGGCCACTTGGACTATCTAGGTTACCTAGCGGGCACTTGGACTATGTAGGTTAACTAGCGGACACTTGCATGATCTAGGTTAACTAGCGGGCCCTTACACTATGTAGGTTAACTAGTGGGCCCATGGATTATGTAGGTTTACTAGCAGGCTCTTGGACTATCTAGGTTAACTAGCGGGCACATGGACTATGTAGTTTCCCTAGCGGGCATTTGGACTATTTAGGTTACCAAGCGGGCACTTGGACTATGTAGGTTACCTAGCGAGCACTTGGACTATGTAGGTTCCCTAGCGGGCTCTTGGATTATGTAGGTTCCCTTTAGGGCACTTGGATTATGTAGGTTAACTAGCGGACACTTGGACTATCTAGGTTAACTAGAGGGCCCTTGGACGATTTAGGTTAACTAGCGGTCCCTTGGACGATCTAGGTTAACTAGCGGGTACGTGAACTATGTAGGTTAACTAGCGGGCCCTTGGACTATGTAGATTAACAAGCGGCACTTGGACTATCTAGGTTAATTAGCGGGCCCTTGGACTATGTAGATTCCCTAGCGGGCACTTGGACTATGTAGGTTCCCTAGCAGGCCCTTGGACTATGTAGGTTCCAGAGCGGGCACTTGGACTATGTAGCTTCCCTAGCAGGCACTTGGACTATGTAGGTTCCCTAGCGGGCACTTGGACTATGTAGATTAACTAGCAGCACTTGGACTATCTACGTTAACAAGCGGGCCCTTGGACTATGTAGATTCCCTAGCGGGCAATTGGACTAGGTAGGTTCCCTAGCGGGCACTTGGACTATGTAGGTTCCCTAGCGGGCACTTGGACTATGAATGTTCCCTACGGACACTTGAACTATGTAAGTTAACTACCGGTCACTTGGACAATGTATGTTAACTAGAGGGCCCTTGGACTACTTAGGTTAACTAGCGGACACTTGCACTATGTAGGTTCCCTATCGGGCACTTGGACTATGTAGGTTAACTAGCGGGCATTTGGACTATGTAGGTTACCTAGCGGGCACTTGGACTATGTAGGTTTCCTAGCGGGCACTTGGACAATGTAGGTTAACTAGGGGGCACTAGGACAATGTAGGTTACCTAGCGGGTCCTTGGACTATCTAGGTTACCTAGGGGGAACCTGGACTATGTAGGTTAACTAGTGGGCACTTGGACTATCTAGGTTACCTAGCAGGCACTTGGACTATGTACGTTCCCTAGCGGGCACTTGGACTATGTACGTTACCTAGCGGGCACTTGGACTACGTAGGTTTCCTAGCGGGTACTTGGACTAGATAGGTTCCCTAGCGGGCACTTGGTCTATCTAGGTTACTAGCGGGCACTTGGACTATCTAGGTTAACTAGCGAGCACTTGGACTATCTAGGTTAACTAGCGGGCATTTGGACTATTAGGGCCCCTAACGGGCATTTGGACTATATTGGTTACCTAGCGGGCACTTGGACTATGTAGGTTAACGAACGGGCACTTGGACTATGTAGGTAACCTAGTGGTCACTTGAACTCTCTAGGTTACCTAGCGGGCACTTGGACTATTTAGGTTAACTAGCGGGCCCTTGGACAATGTAGGTTAACTAGCGGGCCCTTGCATTATGGAGGTTAACTAGCGGGCCCATGGATTATGTAGGTTTACTAGCAGGCACTTGGACTGTCTAGGTTACCTAGTGGGCACTTGGATTATCTAGGTTAACGAACGGGCACTTGGACTATGTAGGTTACCTAGCCGCCACTTGGACTATCTAGGTTAGCTAACAGGCCCTTTGACTATCTAGGTTCTCTAGCGGGCACTTGTACTATCTAGGTTACCTAGCTGGCACTTGGACTATGTCGGTCAACTAGCGGGCCCTTGGCCTATCTTGGTTAGCTAACAGGCACTTAGATTATGTAGGTTAACTAGCGAGCACTTGGAAAATGTATGTTAAGTAGCGGACACTTGCACTATGAAGGTTAACTAGTGGGCCCATGGACTATATAGTTTTACTAGCGGGCCCTTGGACTATCTAGGTTCCCTAAAGGGCACTTGGACTATCTAGGTTACCGAACGGGCACTTGGACTATCTAGGTTACCTAGCGGGCACTTGGACTATGTAGGTTAACTAGGGGGCCCTTGGACGATCTAGGTTACCTAGCGGGTACTTGAAGTATCTAGGTTAACTAGCGGGCACTTGCAGTAGCTAGGTTACCTAGCGGGCACTTGGACTATGTACGTTCCCTAGCGGGCACATGGGCTATCTATGTTAACTATCGGGCACTTGGAATATGTAGGTTAACTAGCGGGCACTTGGACAATCTAGGTTAACTAGCGGGCACTTGGACGATCTAGGTTAACTAGCGGGCACTTGGACTATCAAAGTTAACAAGTGAGCCCTTGGACTATGTAGGTTAACTAGAGGGCCCTTGGACTATCTGTGTTACCTAGCGGGCACTTGGACTGTATAGGTTACCTAGCGGGCACTTGGACTATGTAGGTTACCTAGTAGGCACTTGGACAATCTAGGTTAACGAACGGGCACTTGGAATATGCAGGTAACCTAGCGGGCACTTGGACTGTCTAGGTTACCTAACGAGCACTTGGACTTCTAGGTTAACGAATGGGCTCTAGTGGTATGTAGGTTGCCTACCGGTCACTTGGACTATCTAGGTTAGGTAACGGACACTTGGACTATCTAGGTTACCTAGCGGGAACATGGACAATGTAAGTTACCTAGCGGGCACTTGGACTATATAGGTTACCTAAAGGGCACTTTGACTATCTAGGTTACATAGCGGGCACTTGGACTATGTAGGTTACATAGCGGGCACTTGGACTATGTAGGTTAACTAGCGAGCACTTGGATTCTAGGTTTCCTAGCGGGCACTTGGACTCTCTAGGTTACCTAGCGGGCCCTTGGACTATGTAGGTTTCCTAGCGGGCACTTGGACTATGTAGGTTAACTAGCGGACACTTGGACGATCTAGGTTAACTAGCGGGCACTTGGAATATCTAGGTTAACTAGCGGGTTCTTGGACTATGTAGGTTAACTAGAGGGCACTTGGACTATCTAGGTTAACTAGCTGACCTTGGACTATGTAGGTTAACAAGCGGTCACTTGGACTATCTAGGTTAACTAGCTGACCTTGGACTATGTAGTTTAACTAGCGGGCACTTGGACTATCTAGGTTAACTAGCGGGCACTTGCACATTGCAGGTTCCCTAGCGAGCACTTTGACTATGTAGGTTCCCTAGCGGGCACTTGGACTATATAGGTTCTCTATGGGCACTTGGACTATCTAGGTTCCCTACGGGCACTTGGAATATACAGGTTCCCTATCGGGAACTTGGACTATGTAGGTTCCTCAGCGGGCACTTGGACTATGTAGGTTCCCTATCGGGCATTGGACTATGTAGGTTAACTAGCAGGCCCTTGGACTATCTAGGTTACCTAGCGGGCACTTGTACTATGTAGGTTAACTAGCGGACACTTGGACAATCTAGGTTACCTAGCTGGCACTTGAACTATGTACATACCCTAGCGGGCACTTGGACTATCTTGGTTACCTAGCGGGCACTTGGCCTATCTAGGTTAACGAACGGACACTTGGACTATGTAGGTTAACTAGCGGACACTTCGACTATCTAGGTTAGCCAACGGGCAATTGGACTATCTAGTTGGACTATCTAGGTTACCTAGCGGGCACTTGGACTATTTAGGTTACCTAGCAGACACTTTGACTATCTAGGTTAACTAACGGGCACTTGGACTATGTAGGTTGCCTAGCGAGCACTTGGACTATGTAGGTTCCCAGCGGGCACTTGGACTATGTAGGTTCCCTATCGGGTACTTGGACTGTCTAGGTTAACTAGCGGGCAATTGGACTGTCTGGGTTACCTAGTGGGCACTTGGACTATGTAGTTTACCTAGCACGCACTTGGACTATGTAGGTTAACTAGCGGGCACTTGGACTATCTAGGTTACCTAGAGGGCACTTGGACTATGTACGTTCCCTAGCGGGCACTTGGGCTATCTACGTTACCTAGCGGGCAATTGGACTATGTAGGTTAACGAATGGGCACTTGGACTATGTAGGTAACATAATGGTCATTTGGACTGTCTAGGTTACCTAGCGGGGACTTGGACTATGTAGGTTAACTAGCGGTCACTTGGCCTATGTAGGATCCCTATCGGACATTTGTACTACTTAGGTTAACTAACGGGCACTTGGACTATCTAGGTCAACTAGCGGGCCCTTGTACTATGTAGGTTAATTAGCGGGCACATGGACTATCTAGGTTAACTAGCAGACCTTGGACTATGTAGGTTAACTAGCGGGCACTTGGACTATGTACGTCCCCTAGTGGGCATTTGGACTATCTAGGTTAACTAACGGGCACTAGGACTATCTAGGTTAACTAGCGGGCACTGGACTACCTAGGTTACCTAACAGGCACTTGGATTATGAAGGATCCCTAGCGGGCACGTGGACAATCTAAGTTAACTAGCGGGCACTTGGACGATCTAGGTTAACTAGCGGGCACTTGGACTATCAAAGGTAACAAGTGAGCGCTTGGACTATGTAGGTTAACTAGCGGGCCCTTGGACTACCTAAGTTAACGAACGGGCACTTGGAATATGCAGGTAACCTAGCGGGCACTTGGACTGTCTAGGTTACATAGCGGGCACTTGGAGTATGTAGGCTAACTAGCGAGCACTTGGACTCTAGGTTACCTAGCGGGCACTTGGACTATCTAGGTTACCTAGCGGGCCCTTGGACTATGTAGGTTTCCTAGCGGGCACTTTGACTATCTAGGTTAACGAACGGGCACTTGGAATATGTAGGTAACCTAGCGGGCACTTGGACAGTCTAGGTTACCTAGCTGGCACTTGAACTATCTAGGTTAACTTGCGGGCACTTGGACTATATAGGTCAACTAGCGGGCCCTTGTACTATGTAGGTTAACTAGCGAGCACTTGGAGTATCTAGATTAACTAGCGGACCGTGGTCTATGTACGTTAACTAGCGGGCCCTTGGACTATGTAGGTTAACTAGCGGGCACTTGGACGATATAGGTTAACTAGAGGGCACTTGGACTATCTAGGTTAACGAAGGGGCACTTGGACTGTCAAAGTTAACAAGCGAGCCCTTGGACTATGTAGGTTAACTAGCGGGCCCTCGGACTATCTAGGTTACCTAGATAGCACTTGGACTATATAGGTTCCCTAGCGGGCACTTGCACTATCTAGGTTAACAAACGGGCACTTGGACTATGCAGGTAACCTAGCGGGCACTTGGACTGTCTAGGTTACATAGCGGGCACTTGGACTTCTAGGTTAACGAACGGGCACTTGGACTATGTAGGTTGCCTTGCGGGCACTTGGACTATCTAGGTTAGGTAACGGGCACTAGAACTATCTAGGTTACCTAGCGGGCACATGGACTATGTACGTCCCCTAGCGGCCACTTGGACTCTCTAGGTTACCTAGCGGGCACTTGGACTATGTAGGTTAACTAGCGGACACTTGCATGATCTAGGTTAACTAGCGGGCCCTTACACTATGTAGGTTAACTAGTGGGCCCATGGATTATGTAGGTTTACTAGCAGGCTCTTGGACTATCTAGGTTAACTAGCGGGCACATGGACTATGTAGTTTCCCTAGCGGGCATTTGGACTATTTAGGTTACCAAGCGGGCACTTGGACTATGTAGGTTACCTAGCGAGCACTTGGACTATGTAGGTTCCCTAGCGGGCTCTTGGATTATGTAGGTTCCCTTTAGGGCACTTGGATTATGTAGGTTAACTAGCGGACACTTGGACTATCTAGGTTAACTAGAGGGCCCTTGGACGATTTAGGTTAACTAGCGGTCCCTTGGACGATCTAGGTTAACTAGCGGGTACGTGAACTATGTAGGTTAACTAGCGGGCCCTTGGACTATGTAGATTAACAAGCGGCACTTGGACTATCTAGGTTAATTAGCGGGCCCTTGGACTATATAAATTCCCTAGCGGGCACTTGGACTATGTAGGTTCCCTAGCAGGCCCTTGGACTATGTAGGTTCCAGAGCGGGCACTTGGACTATGTAGCTTCCCTAGCAGGCACTTGGACTATGTAGGTTCCCTAGCGGGCACTTGGACTATGTAGATTAACTAGCAGCACTTGGACTATCTACGTTAACAAGCGGGCCCTTGGACTATGTAGATTCCCTAGCGGGCAATTGGACTAGGTAGGTTCCCTACCGGGCACTTGGACTATGTAGGTTCCCTAGCGGGCACTTGGACTATGAATGTTCCCTACGGACACTTGAACTATGTAAGTTAACTACCGGTCACTTGGACAATGTATGTTAACTAGAGGGCCCTTGGACTACTTAGGTTAACTAGCGGACACTTGCACTATGTAGGTTCCCTATCGGGCACTTGGACTATGTAGGTTAACTAGCGGGCATTTGGACTATGTAGGTTACCTAGCGGGCACTTGGACTATGTAGGTTTCCTAGCGGGCACTTGGACAATGTAGGTTAACTAGGGGGCACTAGGACAATGTAGGTTACCTAGCGGGTCCTTGGACTATCTAGGTTACCTAGGGGGAACCTGGACTATGTAGGTTAACTAGTGGGCACTTGGACTATCTAGGTTACCTAGCAGGCACTTGGACTATGTACGTTCCCTAGCGGGCACTTGGACTATGTACGTTACCTAGCGGGCACTTGGACTACGTAGGTTTCCTAGCGGGTACTTGGACTACATAGGTTCCCTAGCGGGCACTTGGTCTATCTAGGTTACTAGCGGGCACTTGGACTATCTAGGTTAACTAGCGAGCACTTGGACTATCTAGGTTAACTAGCGGGCATTTGGACTATTAGGGCCCCTAACGGGCATTTGGACTATATTGGTTACCTAGCGGGCACTTGGACTATGTAGGTTAACGAACGGGCACTTGGACTATGTAGGTAACCTAGTGGTCACTTGAACTCTCTAGGTTACCTAGCGGGCACTTGGACTATTTAGGTTAACTAGCGGGCCCTTGGACAATGTAGGTTAACTAGCGGGCCCTTGCATTATGGAGGTTAACTAGCGGGCCCATGGATTATGTAGGTTTACTAGCAGGCACT
The DNA here is from genome assembly GCF_050624435.1 of Tenrec ecaudatus. Lineage (NCBI taxonomy): Eukaryota > Metazoa > Chordata > Mammalia > Afrosoricida > Tenrecidae > Tenrec > Tenrec ecaudatus. The sequence continues at coordinate 620,550 of NW_027457782.1, forward strand.
TGGACTGTCTAGGTTACCTAGTGGGCACTTGGATTATCTAGGTTAACGAACGGGCACTTGGACTATGTAGGTTACCTAGCCGCCACTTGGACTATCTATGTTAGCTAACAGGCCCTTTGACTATCTAGGTTCTCTAGCGGGCACTTGTACTATCTAGGTTACCTAGCTGGCACTTGGACTATGTCGGTCAACTAGCGGGCCCTTGGCCTATCTTGGTTAGCTAACAGGCACTTAGATTATGTAGGTTAACTAGCGAGCACTTGGAATATGTATGTTAAGTAGCGGACACTTGCACTATGAAGGTTAACTAGTGGGCCCATGGACTATATAGTTTTACTAGCGGGCCCTTGGACTATCTAGGTTCCCTAAAGGGCACTTGGACTATCTAGGTTACCTAGCGGGCACTTGGACTATGTAGGTTAACTAGGGGGCCCTTGGACGATCTAGGTTACCTAGCGGGTACTTGAAGTATCTAGGTTAACTAGCGGGCACTTGCAGTATCTAGGTTACCTAGCGGGCACTTGGACTATGTACGTTCCCTAGCGGGCACTTGGGCTATCTATGTTAACTATCGGGCACTTGGAATATGTAGGTTAACTAGCGGGCACTTGGACAATCTAGGTTAACTAGCGGGCACTTGGACTATCAAAGTTAACAAGTGAGCCCTTGGACTATGTAGGTTAACTAGCGGGCCCTTGGACTATCTGTGTTACCTAGCGGGCACTTGGACTGTATAGGTTACCTAGCGGGCACTTGGACTATGTAGGTTACCTAGTAGGCACTTGGACAATCTAGGTTAACGAACGGGCACTTGGAATATGCAGGTAACCTAGCGGGCACTTGGACTGTCTAGGTTACCTAACGAGCACTTGGACTTCTAGGTTAACGAATGGGCTCTAGTGGTATGTAGGTTGCCTACCGGTCACTTGGACTATCTAGGTTAGGTAACGGACACTTGGACTATCTAGGTTACCTAGCGGGAACATGGACAATGTAAGTTACCTAGCGGGCACTTGGACTATATAGGTTACCTAAAGGGCACTTTGACTATCTAGGTTACATAGCGGGCACTTGGACTATGTAGGTTACATAGCGGGCACTTGGACTATGTAGGTTAACTAGCGAGCACTTGGATTCTAGGTTTCCTAGCGGGCACTTGGACTCTCTAGGTTACCTAGCGGGCCCTTGGACTATGTAGGTTTCCTAGCGGGCACTTGGACTATGTAGGTTAACTAGCGGACACTTGGACGATCTAGGTTAACTAGCGGGCACTTGGAATATCTAGGTTAACTAGCGGGTTCTTGGACTATGTAGGTTAACTAGAGGGCACTTGGACTATCTAGGTTAACTAGCTGACCTTGGACTATGTAGGTTAACAAGCGGTCACTTGGACTATCTAGGTTAACTAGCTGACCTTGGACTATGTAGTTTAACTAGCGAGCACTTGGACTATCTAGGTTAACTAGCGGGCACTTGCACAATGCAGGTTCCCTAGCGAGCACTTTGACTATGTAGGTTCCCTAGCGGGCACTTGGACTATATAGGTTCTCTATGGGCACTTGGACTATCTAGGTTCCCTAACGGGCACTTGGAATATACAGGTTCCCTATCGGGAACTTGGACTATGTAGGTTCCTCAGCGGGCACTTGGACTATGTAGGTTCCCTATCGGGCATTGGACTATGTAGGTTAACTAGCAGGCCCTTGGACTATCTACGTTACCTAGCGGGCACTTGTACTATGTAGGTTAACTAGCGGACACTTGGACAATCTAGGTTACCTAGCTGGCACTTGAACTATGTACATACCCTAGCGGGCACTTGGACTATCTTGGTTACCTAGCGGGCACTTGGCCTATCTAGGTTAACGAACGGACACTTGGACTATGTAGGTTAACTAGCGGACACTTCGACTATCTAGGTTAGCCAACGGGCAATTGGACTATCTAGTTGGACTATCTAGGTTACCTAGCGGGCACTTGGACTATTTAGGTTACCTAGCAGACACTTTGACTATCTAGGTTAACTAACGGGCACTTGGACTATGTAGGTTGCCTAGCGAGCACTTGGACTATGTAGGTTCCCAGCGGGCACTTGGACTATGTAGGTTCCCTATCGGGTACTTGGACTGTCTAGGTTAACTAGCGGGCAATTGGACTGTCTGGGTTACCTAGTGGGCACTTGGACTATGTAGTTTACCTAGCACGCACTTGGACTATGTAGGTTAACTAGCGGGCACTTGGACTATCTAGGTTACCTAGAGGGCACTTGGACTATGTACGTTCCCTAGCGGGCACTTGGGGTTTCTACGTTACCTAGCGGGCAATTGGACTATGTAGGTTAACGAATGGGCACTTGGACTATGTAGGTAACATAATGGTCACTTGGACTGTCTAGGTTACCTAGCGGGGACTTGGACTATGTAGGTTAACTAGCGGTCACTTGGCCTATGTAGGATCCCTATCGGACATTTGTACTACTTAGGTTAACTAGCGGGCACTTGGACTATCTAGGTTAACTAGCGGACCTTGGACTATGTAGGTTAACTAGCGGGCACTTGGACTATGTACGTCCCCTAGTGGGCATTTGGACTATCTAGGTTAACTAACGGGCACTAGGACTATCTAGGTTAACTAGCGGGCACTGGACTACCTAGGTTACCTAACAGGCACTTGGATTATGAAGGATCCCTAGCGGGCACGTGGACAATCTAAGTTAACTAGCGGGCACTTGGACGATCTAGGTTAACTAGCGGGCACTTGGACTATCAAAGGTAACAAGTGAGCGCTTGGACTATGTAGGTTAACTAGCGGGCCCTTGGACTACCTAAGTTAACGAACGGGCACTTGGAATATGCAGGTAACCTAGCGGGCACTTGGACTGTCTAGGTTACATAGCGGGCACTTGGAGTATGTAGGCTAACTAGCGAGCACTTGGACTCTAGGTTACCTAGCGGGCACTTGGACTATCTAGGTTACCTAGCGGGCCCTTGGACTATGTAGGTTTCTTAGCGGGCACTTTGACTATCTAGGTTAACGAACGGGCACTTGGAATATGTAGGTAACCTAGCGGGCACTTGGACAGTCTAGGTTACCTAGCTGGCACTTGAACTATCTAGGTTAACTTGCGGGCACTTGGACTATATAGGTCAACTAGCGGGCCCTTGTACTATGTAGGTTAACTAGCGAGCACTTGGAGTATCTAGATTAACTAGCGGACCTTGGTCTATGTACGTTAACTAGCGGGCCCTTGGACTATGTATGTTAACAAGCGGGCACTTGGACGATATAGGTTAACTAGAGGGCACTTGGACTATCTAGGTTAACTAAGGGGCACTTGGACTGTCAAAGTTAACAAGCGAGCCCTTGGACTATGTAGGTTAACTAGCGGGCCCTCGGACTATCTAGGTTACCTAGATAGTACTTGGACTATATAGGTTCCCTAGCGGGCACTTGCACTATCTAGGTTAACGAACGGGCACTTGGACTATGCAGGTAACCTAGCGGGCACTTGGACTGTCTAGGTTACATAGCGGGCACTTGGACTTCTAGGTTAACGAACGGGCACTTGGACTATGTAGGTTGCCTTGCGGGCACTTGGACTATCTAGGTTAGGTAACGGGCACTAGAACTATCTAGGTTACCTAGCGGGCACATGGACTATGTACGTCCCCTAGCGGCCACTTGGACTCTCTAGGTTACCTAGCGGGCACTTGGACTATGTAGGTTAACTAGCGGACACTTGCATGATCTAGGTTAACTAGCGGGCCCTTACACTATGTAGGTTAACTAGTGGGCCCATGGATTATGTAGGTTTACTAGCAGGCTCTTGGACTATCTAGGTTAACTAGCGGGCACATGGACTATGTAGTTTCCCTAGCGGGCATTTGGACTATTTAGGTTACCAAGCGGGCACTTGGACTATGTAGGTTACCTAGCGAGCACTTGGACTATGTAGGTTCCCTAGCGGGCTCTTGGATTATGTAGGTTCCCTTTAGGGCACTTGGATTATGTAGGTTAACTAGCGGACACTTGGACTATCTAGGTTAACTAGAGGGCCCTTGGACGATTTAGGTTAACTAGCGGTCCCTTGGACGATCTAGGTTAACTAGCGGGTACGTGAACTATGTAGGTTAACTAGCGGGCCCTTGGACTATGTAGATTAACAAGCGGCACTTGGACTATCTAGGTTAATTAGCGGGCCCTTGGACTATGTAGATTCCCTAGCGGGCACTTGGACTATGTAGGTTCCCTAGCAGGCCCTTGGACTATGTAGGTTCCAGAGCGGGCACTTGGACTATGTAGCTTCCCTAGCAGGCACTTGGACTATGTAGGTTCCCTAGCGGGCACTTGGACTATGTAGATTAACTAGCAGCACGTGGACTATCTACGTTAACAAGCGGGCCCTTGGACTATGTAGATTCCCTAGCGGGCAATTGGACTAGGTAGGTTCCCTAGCGGGCACTTGGACTATGTAGGTTCCCTAGCGGGCACTTGGACTATGAATGTTCCCTACGGACACTTGAACTATGTAAGTTAACTACCGGTCACTTGGACAATGTATGTTAACTAGAGGGCCCTTGGACTACTTAGGTTAACTAGCGGACACTTGCACTATGTAGGTTCCCTATCGGGCACTTGGACTATGTAGGTTAACTAGCGGGCATTTGGACTATGTAGGTTACCTAGCGGGCACTTGGACTATGTAGGTTTCCTAGCGGGCACTTGGACAATGTAGGTTATCTAGGGGGCACTAGGACAATGTAGGTTACCTAGCGGGTCCTTGGACTATCTAGGTTACCTAGGGGGAACCTGGACTATGTAGGTTAACTAGTGGGCACTTGGACTATCTAGGTTACCTAGCAGGCACTTGGACTATGTACGTTCCCTAGCGGGCACTTGGACTATGTACGTTACCTAGCGGGCACTTGGACTACGTAGGTTTCCTAGCGGGTACTTGGACTAGATAGGTTCCCTAGCGGGCACTTGGTCTATCTAGGTTACTAGCGGGCACTTGGACTATCTAGGTTAACTAGCGAGCACTTGGACTATCTAGGTTAACTAGCGGGCATTTGGACTATTAAGGCCCCTAACGGGCATTTGGACTATATTGGTTACCTAGCGGGCACTTGGACTATGTAGGTTAACGAACGGGCACTTGGACTATGTAGGTAACCTAGTGGTCACTTGAACTCTCTAGGTTACCTAGCGGGCACTTGGACTATTTAGGTTAACTAGCGGGCCCTTGGACAATGTAGGTTAACTAGCGGGCCCTTGCATTATGGAGGTTAACTAGCGGGCCCATGGATTATGTAGGTTTACTAGCAGGCACTTGGACTGTCTAGGTTACCTAGTGGGCACTTGGATTATCTAGGTTAACGAACGGGCACTTGGACTATGTAGGTTACCTAGCCGCCACTTGGACTATCTACGTTAGCTAACAGGCCCTTTGACTATCTAGGTTCTCTAGCGGGCACTTGTACTATCTAGGTTACCTAGCTGGCACTTGGACTATGTCGGTCAACTAGCGGGCCCTTGGCCTATCTTGGTTAGCTAACAGGCACTTAGATTATGTAGGTTAACTAGCGAGCACTTGGAATATGTATGTTAAGTAGCGGACACTTGCACTATGAAGGTTAACTAGTGGGCCCATGGACTATATAGTTTTACTAGCGGGCCCTTGGACTATCTAGGTTCCCTAAAGGGCACTTGGACTATCTAGGTTACCGAACGGGCACTTGGACTATCTAGGTTACCTAGCGGGCACTTGGACTATGTAGGTTAACTAGGGGGCCCTTGGACGATCTAGGTTACCTAGCGGGTACTTGAAGTATCTAGGTTAACTAGCGGGCACTTGCAGTAGCTAGGTTACCTAGCGGGCACTTGGACTATGTACGTTCCCTAGCGGGCACTTGGGCTATCTATGTTAACTATCGGGCACTTGGAATATGTAGGTTAACTAGCGGGCACTTGGACAATCTAGGTTAACTAGCGGGCACTTGGACGATCTAGGTTAACTAGCGGGCACTTGGACTATCAAAGTTAACAAGTGAGCCCTTGGACTATGTAGGTTAACTAGCGGGCCCTTGGACTATCTGTGTTACCTAGCGGGCACTTGGACTGTCTAGGTTACCTAACGAGCACTTGGACTTCTAGGTTAACGAATGGGCTCTAGTGGTATGTAGGTTGCCTACCGGTCACTTGGACTATCTAGGTTAGCTAACGGACACTTGGACTATCTAGGTTACCTAGCGGGAACATGGACAATGTAAGTTACCTAGCGGGCACTTGGACTATATAGGTTACCTAAAGGGCACTTTGACTATCTAGGTTACATAGCGGGCACTTGGACTATGTAGGTTACATAGCGGGCACTTGGACTATGTAGGTTAACTAGCGAGCACTTGGATTCTAGGTTTCCTAGCGGGCACTTGGACTATCTAGGTTACCTAGCGGGCCCTTGGACTATGTAGGTTTCCTAGCGGGCACTTGGACTATGTAGGTTAACTAGCGGACACTTGGACGATCTAGGTTAACTAGCGGGCACTTGGAATATCTAGGTTAACTAGCGGGTTCTTGGACTATGTAGGTTAACTAGAGGGCACTTGGACTATCTAGGTTAACTAGCTGACCTTGGACTATGTAGGTTAACAAGCGGTCACTTGGACTATCTAGGTTAACTAGCTGACCTTGGACTATGTACTTTAACTAGCGAGCACTTGGACTATCTAGGTTAACTAGCGGGCACTTGCACAATGCAGGTTCCCTAGCGAGCACTTTGACTATGTAGGTTCCCTAGCGGGCACTTGGACTATATAGGTTCTCTATGGGCACTTGGACTATCTAGGTTCCCTAACGGGCACTTGGAATATACAGGTTCCCTATCGGGAACTTGGACTATGTAGGTTCCTCAGCGGGCACTTGGACTATGTAGGTTCCCTATCGGGCATTGGACTATGTAGGTTAACTAGCAGGCCCTTGGACTATCTAGGTTACCTAGCGGGCACTTGTACTATGTAGGTTAACTAGCGGACACTTGGACAATCTAGGTTACCTAGCTGGCACTTGAACTATGTACATACCCTAGCGGGCACTTGGACTATCTTGGTTACCTAGCGGGCACTTGGCCTATCTAGGTTAACGAACGGACACTTGGACTATGTAGGTTAACTAGCGGACACTTCGACTATCTAGGTTAGCCAACGGGCAATTGGACTATCTAGTTGGACTATCTAGGTTACCTAGCAGGCACTTGGACTATTTAGGTTACCTAGTAGACACTTTGACTATCTAGGTTAACTAACGGGCACTTGGACTATGTAGGTTGCCTAGCGAGCACTTGGACTATGTAGGTTCCCAGCGGGCACTTGGACTATGTAGGTTCCCTATCGGGTACTTGGACTGTCTAGGTTAACTAGCGGGCAATTGGACTGTCTGGGTTACCTAGTGGGCACTTGGACTATGTAGTTTACCTAGCACGCACTTGGACTATGTAGGTTAACTAGCGGGCACTTGGACTATCTAGGTTACCTAGAGGGCACTTGGACTATGTACGTTCCCTAGCGGGCACTTGGGGTTTCTACGTTACCTAGCGGGCAATTGGACTATGTAGGTTAACGAATGGGCACTTGGACTATGTAGGTAACATAATGGTCACTTGGACTGTCTAGGTTACCTAGCGGGGACTTGGACTATGTAGGTTAACTAGCGGTCACTTGGCCTATGTAGGATCCCTATCGGACATTTGTACTACTTAGGTTAACTAGCGGGCACTTGGACTATCTAGGTCAACTAGCGGGCCCTTGTACTATGTAGGTTAATTAGCGGGCACATGGACTATCTAGGTTAACTAGCGGACCTTGGACTATGTAGGTTAACTAGCGGGCACTTGGACTATGTACGTCCCCTAGTGGGCATTTGGACTATCTAGGTTAACTAACGGGCACTAGGACTATCTAGGTTAACTAGCGGGCACTGGACTACCTAGGTTACCTAACAGGCACTTGGATTATGAAGGATCCCTAGCGGGCACGTGGACAATCTAAGTTAACTAGCGGGCACTTGGACGATCTAGGTTAACTAGCGGGCACTTGGACTATCAAAGGTAACAAGTGAGCGCTTGGACTATGTAGGTTAACTAGCGGGCCCTTGGACTATCTAAGTTAACGAACGGGCACTTGGAATATGCAGGTAACCTAGCGGGCACTTGGACTGTCTAGGTTACATAGCGGTCACTTGGAGTATGTAGGCTAACTAGCGAGCACTTGGACTCTAGGTTACCTAGCGGGCACTTGGACTATCTAGGTTACCTAGCGGGCCCTTGGACTATGTAGGTTTCTTAGCGGGCACTTTGACTATCTAGGTTAACGAACGGGCACTTGGAATATGTAGGTAACCTAGCGGGCACTTGGACAGTCTAGGTTACCTAGCTGGCACTTGAACTATCTAGGTTAACTTGCGGGCACTTGGACTATATAGGTCAACTAGCGGGCCCTTGTACTATGTAGGTTAACTAGCGAGCACTTGGAGTATCTAGATTAACTAGCGGACCTTGGTCTATGTACGTTAACTAGCGGGCCCTTGGACTATGTAGGTTAACAAGCGGGCACTTGGACGATATAGGTTAACTAGAGGGCACTTGGACTATCTAGGTTAACTAAGGGGCACTTGGACTGTCAAAGTTAACAAGCGAGCCCTTGGACTATGTAGGTTAACTAGCGGGCCCTCAGACTATCTAGGTTACCTAGATAGTACTTGGACTATATAGGTTCCCTAGCGGGCACTTGCACTATCTAGGTTAACGAACGGGCACTTGGACTATGCAGGTAACCTAGCGGGCACTTGGACTGTCTAGGTTACATAGCGGGCACTTGGACTTCTAGGTTAACGAACGGGCACTTGGACTATGTAGGTTGCCTTGCGGGCACTTGGACTATCTAGGTTAGGTAACGGGCACTAGAACTATCTAGGTTACCTAGCGGGCACATGGACTATGTACGTCCCCTAGCGGCCACTTGGACTCTCTAGGTTACCTAGCGGGCACTTGGACTATGTAGGTTAACTAGCGGACACTTGCATGATCTAGGTTAACTAGCGGGCCCTTACACTATGTAGGTTAACTAGTGGGCCCATGGATTATGTAGGTTTACTAGCAGGCTCTTGGACTATCTAGGTTAACTAGCGGGCACATGGACTATGTAGTTTCCCTAGCGGGCATTTGGACTATTTAGGTTACCAAGCGGGCACTTGGACTATGTAGGTTACCTAGCGAGCACTTGGACTATGTAGGTTCCCTAGCGGGCTCTTGGATTATGTAGGTTCCCTTTAGGGCACTTGGATTATGTAGGTTAACTAGCGGACACTTGGACTATCTAGGTTAACTAGAGGGCCCTTGGACGATTTAGGTTAACTAGCGGTCCCTTGGACGATCTAGGTTAACTAGCGGGTACGTGAACTATGTAGGTTAACTAGCGGGCCCTTGGACTATGTAGATTAACAAGCGGCACTTGGACTATCTAGGTTAATTAGCGGGCCCTTGGACTATGTAGATTCCCTAGCGGGCACTTGGACTATGTAGGTTCCCTAGCAGGCCCTTGGACTATGTAGGTTCCAGAGCGGGCACTTGGACTATGTAGCTTCCCTAGCAGGCACTTGGACTATGTAGGTTCCCTAGCGGGCACTTGGACTATGTAGATTAACTAGCAGCACGTGGACTATCTACGTTAACAAGCGGGCCCTTGGACTATGTAGATTCCCTAGCGGGCAATTGGACTAGGTAGGTTCCCTAGCGGGCACTTGGACTATGTAGGTTCCCTAGCGGGCACTTGGACTATGAATGTTCCCTACGGACACTTGAACTATGTAAGTTAACTACCAGTCACTTGGACAATGTATGTTAACTAGAGGGCCCTTGGACTACTTAGGTTAACTAGCGGACACTTGCACTATGTAGGTTCCCTATCGGGCACTTGGACTATGTAGGTTAACTAGCGGGCATTTGGACTATGTAGGTTACCTAGCGGGCACTTGGACTATGTAGGTTTCCTAGCGGGCACTTGGACAATGTAGGTTATCTAGGGGGCACTAGGACAATGTAGGTTACCTAGCGGGTCCTTGGACTATCTAGGTTACCTAGGGGGAACCTGGACTATGTAGGTTAACTAGTGGGCACTTGGACTATCTAGGTTACCTAGCAGGCACTTGGACTATGTACGTTCCCTAGCGGGCACTTGGACTATGTACGTTACCTAGCGGGCACTTGGACTACGTAGGTTTCCTAGCGGGTACTTGGACTAGATAGGTTCCCTAGCGGGCACTTGGTCTATCTAGGTTACTAGCGGGCACTTGGACTATCTAGGTTAACTAGCGAGCACTTGGACTATCTAGGTTAACTAGCGGGCATTTGGACTATTAGGGCCCCTAACGGGCATTTGGACTATATTGGTTACCTAGCGGGCACTTGGACTATGTAGGTTAACAAACGGGCACTTGGACTATGTAGGTAACCTAGTGTCACTTGAACTCTCTAGGTTACCTAGCGGGCACTTGGACTATTTAGGTTAACTAGCGGGCCCTTGGACAATGTAGGTTAACTAGCGGGCCCTTGCATTATGGAGGTTAACTAGCGGGCCCATGGATTATGTAGGTTTACTAGCAGGCACTTGGACTGTCTAGGTTACCTAGTGGGCACTTGGATTATCTAGGTTAACGAACGGGCACTTGGACTATGTAGGTTACCTAGCCGCCACTTGGACTATCTCGGTTAGCTAACAGGCCCTTTGACTATCTAGGTTCTCTAGCGGGCACTTGTACTATCTAGGTTACCTAGCTGGCACTTGGACTATGTCGGTCAACTAGCGGGCCCTTGGCCTATCTTGGTTAGCTAACAGGCACTTAGATTATGTAGGTTAACTAGCGAGCACTTGGAATATGTATGTTAAGTAGCGGACACTTGCACTATGAAGGTTAACTAGTGGGCCCATGGACTATATAGTTTTACTAGCGGGCCCTTGGACTATCTAGGTTCCCTAAAGGGCACTTGGACTATCTAGGTTACCGAACGGGCACTTGGACTATCTAGGTTACCTAGCGGGCACTTGGACTATGTAGGTTAACTAGGGGGCCCTTGGACGATCTAGGTTACCTAGCGGGTACTTGAAGTATCTAGGTTAACTAGCGGGCACTTGCAGTAGCTAGGTTACCTAGCGGGCACTTGGACTATGTACGTTCCCTAGCGGGCACTTGGGCTATCTATGTTAACTATCGGGCACTTGGAATATGTAGGTTAACTAGCGGGCACTTGGACAATCAAGGTTAACTAGCGGGCACTTGGACGATCTAGGTTAACTAGCGGGCACTTGGACTATCAAAGTTAACAAGTGAGCCCTTGGACTATGTAGGTTAACTAGCGGGCCCTTGGACTATCTGTGTTACCTAGCGGGCACTTGGACTGTATAGGTTACCTAGCGGGCACTTGGACTATGTAGGTTACCTAGTAGGCACTTGGACAATCTAGGTTAACGAACGGGCACTTGGAATATGCAGGTAACCTAGCGGGCACTTGGACTGTCTAGGTTACCTAACGAGCACTTGGACTTCTAGGTTAACGAATGGGCTCTTGTGGTATGTAGGTTGCCTACCGGTCACTTGGACTATCTAGGTTAGGTAACGGACACTTGGACTATCTAGGTTACCTAGCGGGAACTTGGACAATGTAAGTTACCTAGCGGGCACTTGGACTATATAGGTTACCTAAAGGGCACTTTGACTATCTAGGTTACATAGCGGGCACTTGGACTATGTAGGTTACATAGCGGGCACTTGGACTATGTAGGTTAACTAGCGAGCACTTGGATTCTAGGTTTCCTAGCGGGCACTTGGACTATCTAGGTTACCTAGCGGGCCCTTGGACTATGTAGGTTTCCTAGCGGGCACTTGGACTATGTAGGTTAACTAGCGGACACTTGGACGATCTAGGTTAACTAGCGGGCACTTGGAATATCTAGGTTAACTAGCGGGTTCTTGGACTATGTAGGTTAACTAGAGGGCACTTGGACTATCTAGGTTAACTAGCTGACCTTGGACTATGTAGGTTAACAAGCGGTCACTTGGACTATCTAGGTTAACTAGCTGACCTTGGACTATGTAGTTTAACTAGCGAGCACTTGGACTATCTAGGTTAACTAGCGGGCACTTGCACAATGCAGGTTCCCTAGCGAGCACTTTGACTATGTAGGTTCCCTAGCGGGCACTTGGACTATATAGGTTCCCTATGGGCACTTGGACTATCTAGGTTCCCTAACGGGCACTTGGAATATACAGGTTCCCTATCGGGAACTTGGACTATGTAGGTTCCTCAGCGGGCACTTGGACTATGTAGGTTCCCTATCGGGCATTGGACTATGTAGGTTAACTAGCAGGCCCTTGGACTATCTAGGTTACCTAGCGGGCACTTGTACTATGTAGGTTAACTAGCGGACACTTGGACAATCTATGTTACCTAGCTGGCACTTGAACTATGTACATACCCTAGCGGGCACTTGGACTATCTTGGTTACCTAGCGGGCACTTGGCCTATCTAGGTTAACGAACGGACACTTGGACTATGTAGGTTAACTAGCGGACACTTCGACTATCTAGGTTAGCCAACGGGCAATTGGACTATCTAGTTGGACTATCTAGGTTACCTAGCGGGCACTTGGACTATTTAGGTTACCTAGCAGGCACTTTGACTATCTAGGTTAACTAACGGGCACTTGGACTATGTAGGTTGCCTAGCGAGCACTTGGACTATGTAGGTTCCCAGCGGGCACTTGGACTATGTAGGTTCCCTATCGGGTACTTGGACTGTCTAGGTTAACTAGCGGGCAATTGGACTGTCTGGGTTACCTAGTGGGCACTTGGACTATGTAGTTTACCTAGCACGCACTTGGACTATGTAGGTTAACTAGCGGGCACTTGGACTATCTAGGTTACCTAGAGGGCACTTGGACTATGTACGTTCCCTAGCGGGCACTTGGGCTATCTACGTTACCTAGCGGGCAATTGGACTATGTAGGTTAACGAATGGGCACTTGGACTATGTAGGTAACATAATGGTCACTTGGATTGTCTAGGTTACCTAGCGGGGACATGGACTATGTAGGTTAACTAGCGGTCACTTGGCCTATGTAGGATCCCTATCGGACATTTGTACTACTTAGGTTAACTAGCGGGCACTTGCACTATCTAGGTTAACGAACGGGCACTTGGACTATGCAGGTAACCTAGCGGGCACTTGGACTGTCTAGGTTACATAGCGGGCACTTGGACTTCTAGGTTAACGAACGGGCACTTGGACTATGTAGGTTGCCTTGCGGGCACTTGGACTATCTAGGTTAGGTAACGGGCACTAGAACTATCTAGGTTACCTAGCGGGCACATGGACTATGTACGTCCCCTAGCGGCCACTTGGACTCTCTAGGTTACCTAGCGGGCACTTGGACTATGTAGGTTAACTAGCGGACACTTGCATGATCTAGGTTAACTAGCGGGCCCTTACACTATGTAGGTTAACTAGTGGGCCCATGGATTATGTAGGTTTACTAGCAGGCTCTTGGACTATCTAGGTTAACTAGCGGGCACATGGACTATGTAGTTTCCCTAGCGGGCATTTGGACTATTTAGGTTACCAAGCGGGCACTTGGACTATGTAGGTTACCTAGCGAGCACTTGGACTATGTAGGTTCCCTAGCGGGCTCTTGGATTATGTAGGTTCCCTTTAGGGCACTTGGATTATGTAGGTTAACTAGCGGACACTTGGACTATCTAGGTTAACTAGAGGGCCCTTGGACGATTTAGGTTAACTAGCGGTCCCTTGGACGATCTAGGTTAACTAGCGGGTACGTGAACTATGTAGGTTAACTAGCGGGCCCTTGGACTATGTAGATTAACAAGCGGCACTTGGACTATCTAGGTTAATTAGCGGGCCCTTGGACTATGTAGATTCCCTAGCGGGCACTTGGACTATGTAGGTTCCCTAGCAGGCCCTTGGACTATGTAGGTTCCAGAGCGGGCACTTGGACTATGTAGCTTCCCTAGCAGGCACTTGGACTATGTAGGTTCCCTAGCGGGCACTTGGACTATGTAGATTAACTAGCAGCACGTGGACTATCTACGTTAACAAGCGGGCCCTTGGACTATGTAGATTCCCTAGCGGGCAATTGGACTAGGTAGGTTCCCTAGCGGGCACTTGGACTATGTAGGTTCCCTAGCGGGCACTTGGACTATGAATGTTCCCTACGGACACTTGAACTATGTAAGTTAACTACCGGTCACTTGGACAATGTATGTTAACTAGAGGGCCCTTGGACTACTTAGGTTAACTAGCGGACACTTGCACTATGTAGGTTCCCTATCGGGCACTTGGACTATGTAGGTTAACTAGCGGGCATTTGGACTATGTAGGTTACCTAGCGGGCACTTGGACTATGTAGGTTTCCTAGCGGGCACTTGGACAATGTAGGTTATCTAGGGGGCACTAGGACAATGTAGGTTACCTAGCGGGTCCTTGGACTATCTAGGTTACCTAGGGGGAACCTGGACTATGTAGGTTAACTAGTGGGCACTTGGACTATCTAGCTTACCTAGCAGGCACTTGGACTATGTACGTTCCCTAGCGGGCACTTGGACTATGTACGTTACCTAGCGGGCACTTGGACTACGTAGGTTTCCTAGCGGGTACTTGGACTAGATAGGTTCCCTAGCGGGCACTTGGTCTATCTAGTTTACTAGCGGGCACTTGGACTATCTAGGTTAACTAGCGAGCACTTGGACTATCTAGGTTAACTAGCGGGCATTTGGACTATTAGGGCCCCTAACGGGCATTTGGACTATATTGGTTACCTAGCGGGCACTTGGACTATGTAGGTTAACGAACGGGCACTTGGACTATGTAGGTAACCTAGTGGTCACTTGAACTCTCTAGGTTACCTAGCGGGCACTTAGACTATTTAGGTTAACTAGCGGGCCCTTGGACAATGTAGGTTAACTAGCGGGCCCTTGCATTATGGAGGTTAACTAGCGGGCCCATAGATTATGTAGGTTTACTAGCAGGCACTTGGACTGTCTAGGTTACCTAGTGGGCACTTGGATTATCTAGGTTAACGAACGGGCACTTGGACTATGTAGGTTACCTAGCCGCCACTTGGACTATCTAGGTTAGCTAACAGGCCCTTTGACTATCTAGGTTCTCTAGCGTGCACTTGTACTATCTAGGTTACCTAGCTGGCACTTGGACTATGTCGGTCAACTAGTCGGCCCTTGGCCTATCTTGGTTAGCTAACAGGCACTTAGATTATGTAGGTTAACTAGCGAGCACTTGGAATATGTATGTTAAGTAGCGGACACTTGCACTATGAAGGTTAACTAGTGGGCCCATGGACTATATAGTTTTACTAGCGGGCCCTTGGACTATCTAGGTTCCCTAAAGGGCACTTGGACTATCTAGGTTACCGAACGGGCACTTGGACTATCTAGGTTACCTAGCGGGCACTTGGACTATGTAGGTTAACTAGCGGGCCCTTGGACTATCTGTGTTACCTAGCGGGCACTTGGACTGTATAGGTTACCTAGCGGGCACTTGGACAATCTAGGTTAACGAACGGGCACTTGGAATATGCAGGTAAACTAGCGGGCACTTGGACTGTCTAGGTTACCTAACGAGCAATTGGACTTCTAGGTTAACGAAAGGGCTCTAGGGGTATGTAGGTTGCCTACCGGTCACTTGGACTATCTAGGTTAGGTAACGGACACTTGGACTATCTAGGTTACCTAGCGGGAACTTGGACAATGTAAGTTACCTAGCGGGCACTTGGACTATCTAGGTTACCTAAAGGGCACTTTGACTATCTAGGTTACATAGCGGGCACTTGGACTATGTAGGTTACATAGCGGGCACTTGGACTATGTAGGTTAACTAGCGAGCACTTGGATTCTAGGTTTCCTAGCGGGCACTTGGACTATCTAGGTTACCTAGCGGGCCCTTGGACTATGTAGGTTTCCTAGCGGGCACTTGGACTATGTAGGTTAACTAGCGGACACTTGGACGATCTAGGTTAACTAGCGGGCACTTGGAATATCTAGGTTAACTAGCGGGTTCTTGGACTATGTAGGTTAACTAGAGGGCACTTGGACTATCTAGGTTAACTAGCTGACCTTGGACTATGTAGGTTAACAAGCGGTCACTTGGACTATCTAGGTTAACTAGCTGACCTTGGACTATGTACTTTAACTAGCGAGCACTTGGACTATCTAGGTTAACTAGCGGGCACTTGCACAATGCAGGTTCCCTAGCGAGCACTTTGACTATGTAGGTTCCCTAGCGGGCACTTGGACTATATAGGTTCCCTATGGGCACTTGGACTATCTAGGTTCCCTAACGGGCACTTGGAATATACAGGTTCCCTATCGGGAACTTGGACTATGTAGGTTCCTCAGCGGGCACTTGGACTATGTAGGTTCCCTATCGGGCATTGGACTATGTAGGTTAACTAGCAGGCCCTTGGACTATCTAGGTTACCTAGCGGGCACTTGTACTATGTAGGTTAACTAGCGGACACTTGGACAATCTATGTTACCTAGCTGGCACTTGAACTATGTACATACCCTAGCGGGCACTTGGACTCTCTTGGTTACCTAGCGGGCACTTGGCCTATCTAGGTTAACGAACGGACACTTGGACTATGTAGGTTAACTAGCGGACACTTCGACTATCTAGGTTAGCCAACGGGCAATTGGACTATCTAGTTGGACTATCTAGGTTACCTAGCGGGCACTTGGACTATTTAGGTTACCTAGCAGGCACTTTGACTATCTAGGTTAACTAACGGGCACTTGGACTATGTAGGTTGCCTAGCGAGCACTTGGACTATGTAGGTTCCCAGCGGGCACTTGGACTATGTAGGTTCCCTATCGGGTACTTGGACTGTCTAGGTTAACTAGCGGGCAATTGGACTGTCTGGGTTACCTAGTGGGCACTTGGACTATGTAGTTTACCTAGCACGCACTTGGACTATGTAGGTTAACTAGCGGGCACTTGGGCTATCTAGGTTACCTAGAGGGCACTTGGACTATGTAGGTTAACGAATGGGCACTTGGACTATGTAGGTAACATAATGGTCACTTGGACTGTCTAGGTTACCTAGCGGGGACTTGGACTATGTAGGTTAACTAGCGGTCACTTGGCCTATGTAGGATCCCTATCGGACATTTGTACTACTTAGGTTAACTAGCGGGCACTTTCACTATCTAGGTTAACTAGCGGGCACTTGGACTATCTAGGTCAACTAGCGGGCCCTTGTACTATGTAGGTTAATTAGCGGGCACATGGACTATCTATGTTAACTAGCGGACCTTGGACTATGTAGGTTAACTAGCGGGCACTTGGACTATGTACGTCCCCTAGTGGGCATTTGGACTATCTAGGTTAACTAACGGGCACTAGGACTATCTAGGTTAACTAGCGGGCACTGGACTACCTAGGTTACCTAACAGGCTCTTGGATTATGAAGGATCCCTAGCGGGCACGTGGACAATCTAAGTTAACTAGCGGGCACTTGGACGATCTAGGTTAACTAGCGGGCACTTGGACTATCAACGTTAACAAGTGAGCGCTTGGACTATGTAGGTTAACTAGCGGGCCCTTGGACTATCTAAGTTAACGAACGGGCACTTGGAATATGCAGGTAACCTAGCGGGCACTTGGACTGTCTAGGTTACATAGCGGGCACTTGGAATATGTAGGCTAACTAGCGAGCACTTGGACTCTAGGTTACCTAGCGGGCACTTGGACTATCTAGGTTACCTAGCGGGCCCTTGGACTATGTAGGTTTCCTAGCGGGCACTTTGACTATCTAGGTTAACGAACGGGCACTTGGAATATGTAGGTAACCTAGCGGGCACTTGGACAGTCTAGGTTACCTAGCTGGCACTTGAACTATCTAGGTTAAAGAACGGGCACTTGGACTATCTAGGTTAACTTGCGGGCACTTGGACTATATAGGTCAACTAGCGGGCCCTTGTTCTATGTAGGTTAACTAGCGAGCACTTGGAGTATCTAGATTAACTAGCGGACCTTGGTCTATGTACGTTAACTAGCGGGCCCTTGGACTATGTACGTTAACTAGCGGGCACTTGGACGATATAGGATAACTAGAGGGCACTTGGACTATCTAGGTTAACTAGCGTGCACTTGGACAATCTAGGTTAACTAGCGGGCACTTGGATGATCAATGTTAACTAGCGGGCACTTGGACTATCTAGGTTAGCTAACGGGCACTTGGACTAAGTACGTCCCCTAGTGGGCACTTGGACACCCTAGGTTAAATAACGGGCACTAGGACTATCTAGGTTAACTAGCGGGCACTTGGACTATCTAAGTCAACTAGCGGGCCCTTGGACTATCTAGGTTAGCTAACTGGCACTTGGACTATGTAGGTTAACTAGCAGACACTTGCACGATCTAGGTTAACTAGCGGGCTCTTGCACTATGTAGGTTAACTAGTGGGCCCATTGACTATGTTGGTTAACTAGCGGGCACTTGGACGATCTAGGTTAACTAGCGGGCACTTGGACTATGTAGGTTCCCTAGCGGGCATTTGGACTATATAGATAACCCAGCGGGCACTTAGAATTTGTAGGTTAGCTAGAGGGCCCTTGGACTATGTAGGTTAACTAGAGGGCCATTGGGCTATGTAGGTTACCTAGCAGGCACTTGGACGATCTAGGTTAACTAGCGGGTACTTGGACTATGTAGGTTAACTAGCGGGCCCTTGGACTATGTAGATTAGCTAGCGGCACTTGGACTATCTACGTTAACTAGCGGGCCCTTGGACTATGTAGATTCCCTAGCGGGCATTTGGACTACATAGATAACCTAGCGGGCACTTAGATTTTGTAGGTTACCTAGCGGGCACTTGGACTATCTAGGTTACCTAGCTGGCACTTGAACTATCTACGTTACCTAGCGGGTTCTTGGAGTATGTAGGTTACCTAGCGGGCTGTTGGACTATCTAGGTTACCATGCGGGCACTTGGACTATCTAGGTTAACTAACGGGCCCTTGGACTATGTAGGTTCCCTAATGGGCCCTTGGACTATGTAAGTTCCATAGCGGGCAATTGGACTATGTAGTTTCCCTAGCGGGCCCTTGGACTATGTAAGTTCCCTAGCGGGCACTTGGACTATGTAGGTTCCCTAGCGGGCACTTGGATTATGTAGGTTCCCAATCGGGCACTTGGACTATGTAGGTTAACTAGCGGGCCTTTGGACTATCTAGGTTAACTAGCGGGCACTTGGACTATCTAGATTAACTAGCGGGCCCTTGGACTATCTTGGTTTACTAGCGGGCACTTGGACTATCTAGGTTAACTAGCGGGCACTTGGACTATGTAGTTTCCCTAGCGGGCATTTGGATTATTTAGGTTACCTATTGTGCACTTGGATTATGTAGGTTACCTAGCGGGCACTTGGACTATGTAGGTTAACTAGAAGGCACTTGGACTATCAAGGTTACCTAGCGGGCCATTGGACTATGTAGGTTACCAGCGGGCACTTGGACTATCTAGGTTAACGAACGTGCACTTGGACTATGTAGGTAACCTAGCGGGCACTTGGACTGTCTAGGTTACCTAGCGGGCACTTGAGCTATCTACGTTAACGAACGGGCACTTGGACTATGTAGGTTAACTAGGGGACACTTCGACTATCTAGGTTAGCTAATGGGCAATTGGACTATCTAGGTTACCTAGCGGGCACTTGGACTATGTAGGTTCCCTTGCGGGCACTTGGATTATTTAGGTAACCTAGCAGGCACTTTGACTATCTAGGTTAACTAACGGTCGCTTGAACTATGTAGGTTGCCTAGTGAGCACTTGTACTATGTAGGTTCCCTAGCGAGCACTTGGACTATGTAGGTTCCCTATCAGGTACTTGGACTGTCTAGGTTAACTAGGGGGCAATTGGACTGTGTAGGTTACCTAGTGGGAACTTGGACTATGTAGGTTAACTAGCGGGCACTTGGAATATCAAGGTTAACTAGCGGGCCCTTGGACTATGTAGGTTAACTAGCGGGAACTTGGACTATCTAGATTAACTAGCAGGTTCTAGGACTATGTAGGTTAACTAGCGGGCACTTGGACTATCTAGGTTAACTAGCTGACCTTGGACTATGTAGGGTAACAAGCGGTCTCTTGGACTATCTAGGTTAACTAGCTGACCTTGGACTATGTAGGTTAACTAGCGGGCACTTGGACTATCTAGGTTAAGTAGCGGGCACTTGCACAATGTAGGTTCCCTAGCGAGCATTTTGACTATGTAGGTTCCCTAGCGGGCACTTGGACTATATAGTTTCCCTATGGGCACTTGGAATATACAGGTTCCCTAACGGGCACTTGGACTATGTAGGTTCCTCAGCGGGCACTTGGACCATGTAGGTTCCCTATAGGGCATTGGACTATGTAGGTTAACTAGCAGGCCCTTGGACTATCTAGGTTACCTAGCGGGCACTTGTACTATGTAGGTTAACTAGCGGACACTTGAACAATCCAGGTTACCTAGCGGGCACTTGAACTATGTACATACCCTAGCGGGCACTTGGACTATCTTGGTTACCTAGAGGGCACTTGGCCTATCTAGGTTAACGAACGGACACTTGGACTATGTAGCTTAACTAGCGGACACTTCGACTATCTAGGTTAGCCTACGGGCAATTGGACTATCTAGGTTACCTAGCGGGCACTTGGACTATTTAGGTTACCTAGCAGGCACTTTGACTATCTAGGTTAACTAACGGGCACTTGGATTATGTAGGTTCCCAGCGGGCACTTGGACTATGTAGGTTCCCTATCGGGTACTTGGACTGTCTAGGTTAACTAGCGGGCAATTGGACTGTCTGGGTTTCCTAGTGGGCACTTGGACTATGTAGTTTACCTAGCACGCACTTGTACTATATAGGTTAACTAGCGGGCACTTGGACTATCTAGGTTAACTAGAGGGCACTTGGACTATGTACGTTCCCTAGCGGGCACTTGGGCTATCTACGTTACCTAGCGGGCAATTGGACTATGTAGGTTAACGAACGGGCACTTGGACTATGTAGGTAACATAATGGTCACTTGGACTGTCTAGGTTACCTAGCGGGGACTTGGACTATGTAGGTTAACTAGCGGTCACTTGGACTCTGTAGGATCCCTATCGGACATTTGTACTACTTAGGTTAACTAGCGGGCACTTTGACTATCTAGGTTAACTAGCGGGAACTTGGACTATCTAGGTCAACTAGCGGGCCCTTGTACTATGTAGGCTAACTAGTGGGCACTTGGACTATCTAGGGTAACTAGCGGACCTTGGACTATGTAGGTTAACTAGCGGGCACTTGGACTATCTAGGTTAACTAGCGGGCACTTGGACTATCTAGGTTAGCTAACGGGCACTTGGACTAAGTACATCCCCTAGTGGGCACTTGGACACCCTAGGTTAACTAACGGGCACTAAGACAATCTAGGTTAACTAGCGGGCACTTGGACTATGTAGGTCAACTAGTGGGCCCTTGGACTATCTAGGTTAGCTAACTGGCACTTGGACTATGTAGGTTAACTAGCAGACACTTGCTCGATCTAGGTTAACTAGCGGGCTCTTGCACTATGTAGGTTAACTAGTGGGCCCATTGACTATGTTGGTTAACTAGCGGGCACTTGGATGATGTAGGTTAACTAGCGGGCACTTGGACTATGTAGGTTCCCTAGCGGGCATTTGGACTATATAAATAACCTAGCGGGCACTTAGACTTTGTAGGTTAGCTAGCGGGCTCTTGGACTATGTAGGTTAAGTAGCGGGCCCTTGGGCTATGTAGGTTACCTAGGGGGCACTTGGACGATCTAGGTTAACTAGCGGGTACTTGGACTATGTAGGTTAACTAGCGGCACCTGGACTATCTACGTTAACTAGCGGGCCCTTGGACTATGTAGATTCCCTAGCGGGCATTTGGACTACATAGATAACCTAGCGGGCCCTAAGATTTTGTAGGTTACCTAGCGGGCACTTGGACTATCTAGGTTACCTAGCTGGCACTTGAACTATCAACGTTACCTAGCGGGTTCTTGGAGTATGTAGGTTACCTAGCGGGCTGTTGGACTATCTAGGTTACCAAACGGGCACTTGGACTATCTAGGTTAACTAATGGGCACTTGGACTATGTAGGTTCCCTAGCGGGCCCTTGGACTATGTAAGTTCCCTAGCGGGCACTTGGACTATGTAGGTTCCCTAGCGGGCACTTGGATTATGTAGGTTCCCAATCGGGCACTTGGACTATGTAGGCTAACTAGCGGGCCCTTGGACTATCTAGGTTAACTAGCGGGCACTTGGACTATCTAGATTAACTAGCGGGCCCTTGGACTATCTAGGTTTACTAGCGGGCACTTGGACTATCTAGGTTAACTAGCGGGCACTTGGACTATATAGTTTCCCTAGAGGGCATTTGGATTATTTAGGTTACCTATTGTGCACTTGGATTATGTAGGTTACCTAGCGGGCACTTGGACTATGTAGGTTAACTAGAAGGCACTTGGACTATCAAGGTTACCTAGCGGGCCATTGGACTGTGTAGGTTACCAGCGGGCACTTGGACTATCTAGGTTAACGAACGTGCACTTGTACTATGTAGGTAACCTAGCGGGCATTGGACTGTCTAGGTTACGTAGCGGGCACTTGGCCTATCTACGTTAACGAACGGGCACTTGGACTTGTAGGTTAACTGGGGGACACTTCGACTATCTAGGTTAGCTAATGGGCAATTGGACTATCTAGGTTACCTAGCGGGCACTTGGACTATGTAGGTTCCCTTGCGGGCACTTGGACTATATAGGTTCCCTTGCGGGCACTTGGACTATTTAGGTTACATAGCAGGCACTTTGACTATCTAGGTTAACTAACGGGCACTTGGATTATGTAGGTTCCCTTGCGAGCACTTGGACTATGTAGGTTCCCTATCAGGTACTTGGACTGTCTAGGTTAACTAGGGGGCAATTGGACTGTGTAGGTTACCTAGCGGGAACATGGACTATGTAGGTTAACTAGCGGACACTTGGACGATCTAGGTTAACTAGCGGGCACTTGGAATATCTAGGTTAACTAGCGGGTTCTTGGACTATGTAGGTTAACTAGCGGGCACTTGGACTATCTAGGTTAACTAGCTGACCTTGGACTATGTAGGTTAACAAGCGGTCACTTGGACTATCTAGGTTAACTAGCTGACCTTGGACTATGTAGGTTAACAAGCGGTCACTTGGACTATCTAGGTTAACTAGCTGACCTTGGACTATGTAGGTTCCCTAGCGGGCACTTGGACTATCTAGGTTAACTAGCGGGCACTTGCACAATGTAGGTTCCCTAGCGAGCACTTTGACTATGTAGGTTCCCTAGCGGGCACTTGGATTGTATAAGTTCCCTATGGGCCCTTGGACTATCTAGGTTCCCTAACGGGCACTTGGAATATACAGGTTCCCTATCGGTAACTTGGACTATGTAGGTTCCTCAGCGGGCACTTGGACTATGTAGGTTCCCTATCGGGCATTGGACTATGTAGGTTAACTAGCAGGCCCTTGGACTATCTAGGTTACCTAGCGGGCACTTGTACTATGTAGGTTAACTAGCGGACACTTGGACAATCTAGGTTACCTAGCGGGAACTTGAACTATGTACATACCCTAGCGGGCACTTGGACTATCTTGGTTACCTAGAGGGCACTTGGCCTATCTAGGTTAACGAACGGACACTTGGACTATGTAGCTTAACTAGCGGACACTTCGACTATCTAGGTTAGCCAACGGGCAATTGGACTATCTAGGTTACCTAGCGGGCACTTGGACTATTTAGGTTACCTAGCAGGCACTTTGACTATCTAGGTTAACTAACGGGCACTTGGACTATGTAGGTTGCCTAGCGAGCACATGGACTATGTAGGTTCCCAGCGGGCACTTGGACAATGTAGGTCCCCTATCGGGTACTTGGACTGTCTAGGTTAACTAGCGGGCATTTGGACTGTGGGTTTCCTAGTGGGCACTTGGACTATGTAGTTTACCTAGCACGCACTTGGACTATATAGGTTAACTAGCGGGCACTTGGACTATCTAGGTTACCTAGAGGGCACTTGGACTATGTACGTTCCCTAGCGGGCACTTGGGCTATCTACATTACCTAGCGGGCAATTGGACTATGTAGGTTAACGAACGGGCACTTGGACTATGTAGGTAACATAATGGTCACTTGGACTGTCTAGGTTACCTAGCGGGGACTTGGACTAAGTAGGTTAACTAGCGGTCCCTTGGACTATGTAGGATCCCTATCAGACATTTGTACTACTTAGGTTAACTAGCGGGCACTTTGACTATCTAGGTTAACTAGCGTGAACTTGGACTATCTAGGTCAACTAGCGGGCCCTTGCACTATGTAGGTTAACTAGCTGGCACTTGGACTATCTAGGTTAACTAGCGGACCTAGGACTATGTAGGTTAACTAGCGGGCACTTGGACGTAATAGGTTAACTAGAGGGCACTTGGACTATCTAGGTTATATAGCGGGCACTTGGATGATCAATGTTAACTAGCGGGCACTTGGACTATCTAGGTTAGCTAACGTGAACTTGGACTAAGTACGTCCCCTAGTGGGCACTTGGACACCCTAGGTTAACTAACGGGCACTAGGACTATCTAGGTTAAATAGCGGGCACTTGGACTATGTAGGTCAACTAGCGGGCCCTTGGACTATCTAGGTTAGCTAACTGGCGCTTGGACTGTGTAGGCTAACTAGCAGACACTTGCACGATCCAGGTTAACTAGCGGACTCTTGCACTATGTAGGTTAACTAGTGGGCCCATTGACTATGTTGCTTAACTAGCGGGCACTTGGACGATGTAGGTTACCTAGCGGGCACTTGGACTATGTAGGTTCCCTAGCAGGCATTTGGACTATATAGATAACCTAGCGGGCACTTAGATTTTGTAGGTTAACTAGCGGGTACTTGTACTATGTAGGTTAACTAGCGGGCCCTTGGACTATGTAGATTAACTAGCGGCACATGGACTATCTACGTTAACTAGTGGGCCCTTGGACTATGTAGATTCCCTAGCGGGCATTTGGACTGCATAGATAACCTAGCGGGCACTTAGATTTTGTAGGTTACCTAGCGGGCACTTGGACTATCTAGGTTACCTAGCTGGCACTTGAACTATCTACGTTACCCAGCGGGTTCTTGGAGTATGTAGGTTTCCAAGCGGGCACTTGGACTATCTAGGTTAACTAACGGGCCCTTGGACTATCTAGGTTCCCTAGCGGGCCCTTGGACTATGTAAGTTCCCTAGCGGGCACTTGGACTATGTAGGTTCCCTAGCGGGCACTTGGATTATGTAGGTTCCCTATCGGGCACTTGGACTATGTAGGTTAACTAGCGGGCCCTTGGACTATCTAGGTTAACTAGCGGGCACTTGGACTATCTAAATTAACTAGCGGGCCCTTGGACTATCTAGGTTTACTAGCGGGCACTTGGACTACCTAGGTTAACTAGCGGGCACTTGGACTATGTAGTTTCCCTAGCGGGCATTTGGATTATTTAGGTTACCTATTGTGCACTTGGATTATGTAGGTTACCTAGCGGGCACTTGGACTATGTAGGGTAACTAGAAGGCACTTGGACTATCAAGGTTACCTAGCGGGCCATTGGACTAGGTAGGTTACCAGCGGGCACTTGGACTATCTAGGTTAACGAATGGGAACTTGGAATATGTAGGTAACCTAGCGGGCACTTGGACAGTCTAGGTTACCTAGCTGGCACTTGGACTATCTAGGTTAACGAACGGGCACTTGGACTATCTAGGTTAACTAGCGGGCACTTGGACTATCTAGGTCAACTAGCGGGCCCTTGGACTATGTAGGTTAACTAGAGGGCACTTGGACTATCTAGGTTACCTAGCGGGCACTTGGACTATGTACGTCCCCTAGTGGGCACTGGGTCTATCTAGGTTCACTAACGGGCACTTGGACTATGTAGGTTCCCTAGCGGGCACTTGGGCTATGTAAGTTCCTTAGCGGGCCCTTGGACTATGTAGGTTAACTAGCGGGCACTTAGACTATCTAGGTTACCTAGCGGGCACTTGGACTATGTACATACCCTAGCGGGCACTTGGACTATCTAGGTTACCTAGCGGGCACTTGGACTATGTACGTCCCCTACTGGGCACTTGGACTATCTAGGTTAACTAACGGGCAATGGGACTATCTAGGTTTAGTAGCGGGCACGTGGACTATCTAGGTTACCAAGCGGGCACTTGGACAATGTAGGTCAACAAGCGGGCCCTTAGACTATCTAGGTTAACTAGAGGGCACTGGGACTATGTAGGTTAACTAGCGGACACTTGGACGATCTAGGTTAACTAGCGGACACTTGGACTATGTAGTTTCCCTAGCGGGCATTTGGAATATTTTGGTTACCTAGTGGGCACTTGGACTATATAGGTTACCTAGCGGGCACTTGGACTATGTAGGTTAACTAGAAGACACTTGGACTATCAAGGTTACCTAGCGGGCCCTTGGACTATGTAGGTTACCAGCGGGCACTTGGACTATCTAGGTTAACGAACGGGCACTTGGGCTATGTAGGTTACCTAGCGGGCACTTGGACTATGTAGGATCCCTATCG
Organism: Tenrec ecaudatus; assembly: GCF_050624435.1. NCBI lineage: Eukaryota > Metazoa > Chordata > Mammalia > Afrosoricida > Tenrecidae > Tenrec > Tenrec ecaudatus. The sequence goes on from NW_027457782.1 coordinate 647,273, forward strand.
GACATTTGGACTACTTAGGTTACCTAGCGGGCACTTGGACTATCTAGGTTAACGAACGGGCACTTGGACTATGTAGGTTAACTAGCGGACACTTCGACTATCTAGGTTAGCTAACGGGCAATTGGACTATCTAGGTTACCTAGCGGGCACTTGGACTATGTAGGTTAACTAGCGGGCACTTGGACTATTTAGGTTACCTAGCAGGCACTTTGACTATCTAGGTTAACTAACGGGCACTTGGACTATGTAGGTTGCCTAGCGAGCACTTGGACTATGTAGGTTCCCAGCGGGCACTTGGAGTATGTAGTTTCTCTACCGTTACTTGGACTATCTAGGTTAACTAGCGGGCAATTGGACTGTCTAGGTTACCTAGTGGGCACTTGGACTATGTATTTTACTAGCAGGCACTTGGACTATCTAGGTTACCTAGCGGGCACTTGGACTATGTAGGTAACATAATGGTCACTTGGACTGTCTAGGTTACCTTGCGGGGATTTGGACTATGTAGGTTAACTAGCGGGCACTTGGACTATGTAGGATCCCTATCGGACATTTGTACTACTTAGGTTAACTAGCGAGCACTTTGACTATCTAGGTTAACTAGCGGGCACTTGGACTATCTAGGTTAACTAGAGGGCCCTTGTACTATGTAGGTTAACTAGCGGGCACTTGGACTATCTAGGTTAACTAATGGACCTTGGACTATGTAGGTTAACTAGCGGGCACTTGGACTATGTACGTCCCCTAGTGGGCACTTGGACTATCTAGGTTAACTAACGGGAACTAGTACTATCTAGGTTAACTAGCGGGCACTTGGACTATCTAGGTTACCTAGCAGGCAATTGAATTATGAAGGATCCCTAGCGGGCACTTGAACTATCTAGGTTACCTAGCGGGCACGTGGACTATGTAAGTTAACTAGCGGACACTTGCACGATCTAGGTTAACTAGCGGGCCCTTGCACTATGTAGGTTAACTAGCGGGCCCATGGATTATGTAGGTTTACCAGCAGGCACTTGGACTATCTAGGTTAACTAGCGGGCACATGGACTATGTAGTTTCCCTAGCAGGCATTTGGACTATTAAGGTTACCAAGCGGCAACATGGACTATGAAGGTTACCTAGCGGGCACTTGGACTATCTAGGTTAACTAGCAGGCACTTTGACAATCTAGGTTAACTAACGGGCCCTTGGAATATGTAGGTTGCCTAGCGGGCACATGGACTATGTAGGTTCCCTAGCGGGCCCTTGCATTATGTAAGTTCCCTATCGGGCACTTGGATTATATTGGTTCCCTATCGGGCACTTGGACTATGTAGGTTTACCAGCGGGCACTTGGACTGTCTAGGTAACCTAGCGGGCACTTGGACTATCTAGGTTAACGAACGGGCACTTGGACTATGTAGGTTACTAGCGGGCATTTGGACTATGTAGGGTCCCTATCGGGCACGGGGACAATGTTGGTTAACTAGTGGGCGCTAGGACTATGTAGGTTACCTAGCGGGCACTTGGACTATGTAGGTATACTAGCGGGCACTTGGACTATCTAGGTTAACTAGCGGACACTTGGACGGACTAAGTTAACGAGCGGGCCTTGGACTATGTAGGTTACCTAGCGGGCACTTGGACGATCTAGGTTAGGTAACGGGCACTAGGACTATCTCGGTTACCTAGCGGGATCTTGGACTATGTAGGTAACCTAGCGGGCACTTGGACTATCTAGGTTATCTAACGGGCACTTGGACGATCTAGGTTAACTAGCGGGCACTTGGACTATGTAGGTTAACTAGCGGGCACTTGGACTATCTAAGTAAACTAGCGGGCACTTGGACAATGCAGGTTCCCTAGCGGGCACTTGGACTATCTAGGTTCACTAACGGCACTTGGACTATGTAGGTTCCCTAGCGAGCACTTGGACTATGTACGTCCCTTAGGGGACACTTGGACTATGTTGGTTCCCTATCGGGCACTTCGACTATGTAGGTTAACTAGCGGGCCCTTGGACTATGTAGGTTAACTAGCGGGCACTTGGATGATCAATGTTAACTAGCGGGCACTTGGACTATCTAGGTTAGCTAACGGCACATGGACTAAGTACGTACCCTAGTGGGCACTTGGACTATCTAGGTAAACTAACGGGCACTAGGACTATCTAGGTTAAATAGCCAGCACTAGGACTATCTTGGTTATCTAGCTGGCACTTGGACTATGAAGGTTCCCTAGCGGGCACTTGGATTATTTAGGTTACCCAGCGGGCACGTGGACTATGTAGGTCAACTAGCGGGCACTTGGACTATCTAGGTTAGCTAACTGGCACGTGGACTATGTAGGTTAACTAGCGGACACTTGGACGATCTAGGTTAGCTAGCGGGCTCTTGCACTATGTAGGTTAACTTGCGGGCCCATTGACTATGTAGGTTAACTAGCGGGCACTTGGACAATCTAGGTTAACTAGCGGGCACTTAGACGATATAGGTTAATTAGTGGGCACTTGGATTATCTAGGTTACCTAGCGGTTACTTGGACTATGTAGGTTCCCTAGCGGGTACTTGGAGTATGTAGGTTACCTAGCGGGCACTTGGACTATATACGTCCCCTAGTGGGCACTTGGTCTATCTAGGTTCACTAACGGGCACTTGGATAATGTACGTCCCCTAGTGGGCACTTGGACTATCTAGGTTAACTAACGGGCAATAGGACTATCTAGGTATAGTAGCGGGCACGTGGACTATCTAGGTTACCAAGCGGGCACTTGGACTATGTAGGTCAACTAGCAGGCCCTTGGACTATCTAGGTTAACTAGAGGGCACTGGGACTATGTAGGTTAACTAGCGGACACTTGGATTAGCTAGGTTACGTAGTGGGCACTTGGACTATCTAGGTTACCTAGCGGGCACTCAGACTATGAAGGTTCCCTAGCGGGCACTTGGACTATATAGGTTCCCTAGTGGGCACTTTGACTATGTAGGTTTCCTAGCTGGCACTTGGACTAGGTGGGTACCCTAGCGGGCATTTGGACTATCTAGGTTACCTAATGGGCATTTGGACTATGTAGGTTCCCTAGCGGGCACTTGGATTATGTATTTCCTTCTTGCACTTGGATTATGTATGTTACTAGCGGGCATTTGGACTATGTAGGTTACCTAGCGGGCACTTTTACTATGTAGGTTCCCTATCGGGCACTTGGACAATGTAGGTTAACCAAAGACACTTGGACGATCTAGGTTAAAATATGGGCCCTTGGACTATGTAGGTTAACGAACGGGCATTTGGACTATGTAAGTTACCTAGCAGGCATTTGGACTGTCTAGGTTACCTAGCGGGCACTTGGACTATCTAGGTTAACGAACGGGCACTTGGACTATCTAGGTTAACTAGCGGGCGCTAGGATTATGTAGGTGCCCTAGCGGGCCTTTGGACTATACAGATTACCAAGCGCGCCCTTGGACTTTGTAGGTTACCTAGCGGGCACTTGGACTATCTAGGTTACCTAGCGGGCACTTGGACAATCTAGGTTACCTAGCGGGCACTTGGACTATATAGGTTCCCTGTAGGGCACTTGGACTATGTAGGTTCCCTAGCAGGCACGGACTATGAAGGTTCCCTAGCGGGCACTTGGACTATGTAGGTTCCCTAGCAGGCCTTTGACTATGTAAGTTCTCTAACAGGCACTTGGACTATGTGGGTTCCCTAGCGGGCATTTGGACTATCTAGGTTACCTAACGGGCATTTGGACTATGTACGTTACTAGCGGGCATTTGGACTATCTAGGTTACCAAGCGGGCACTTGGACTATGTAAGTCAACTAGTGGGCCCTTAAACTATCTAGGTTCACTAGCGGGCCCTTGGACTATGTAGGTTAACTAGCGGGCACTTTGACGATCTAGTTTAGCAAACGGGCACTTGGACTATGTAGGTTACCTAGCAGGCACTTGGACTGTCTAGGTTACCTAGCGGGCACTTGGACTATGTAGGTTACCTAGTGGGCCCTTGGACTATCTAGGTTAACGAACGGGCACTTGGACTATGTATGTTAGCTAACAGGAATTGGACTATGTAGGTTAACTAGCGGGCACTTGGACGATGCAGGTTCCCTTCTTGCACTTGGACTATATAGGTTACTAGCGGGCATTTGGACTATGTATGGTCCCTATCGGGCACTTGGACAATGTAGGATAACTAGTGGGCGCTAGGACTATGTAGGTTACCTAGCGGGCACTTGGACTATGTAGGTATACTAGCGGGCACTTTCAATATCTAGGTTAACTAGCGGACACTTGGACGAACTAAGTTAAGGAGCGGGCCCTTGGACTAAGTAGGTTACCTAGCGGTCAATTGGACTATCTAGGTTAGCTACAGGAACGTGGATTATCTAGGTTAACTTGCGGGCCTTGGACTATGTAGGTTACCTAGCGGGCCCTTGGACTATCTAGGTTACCTAACGGGCACTTGGACTATATAAGTTACCTAGAGGGCACTTGGACTATTTAGGGTAACTAGCGAACACTTGGACGATCTAGGTTTACTAGCGGGCACTTGGAATATCTAGGTAAACTAGCGGGCACTTGGACAATGCAGGTTCCCTAGCGGGCACTTGGACTATCTAGGTTCACTAAAGGGCACTTGGACTATGTAGGTTCCCTAGCGGGCACTTGGACTATATACGTCCCTTAGCGGACACTTGGACTATGTTGGTTCTGTATCGGGCACTTGGACTATGTAGTTTAACTAGCGGGCCCTTGGACAATGTAGGTTAACCTGCGGGCAATTAGACTATCTAGGTTACCTAGCGGGCACTTGGACTATGTACATACCCTAGTGGGCACTTGGACTATCTAGGTTACCTAGCGGGCACTTGGACGATGTACGTCCCCTAGTGGGCACTTGGTCTATCTAGGTTCACTAATGGGCACTTGGTCTATGTAGGTTCCCTAGCGGGCACTTGGACGATGTAGGTTAGGTAACGGGCACTAGGACTATCTAGGTTACCTAGCGGGATCTTGGACTATGTAGGTAACCTAGCGGGCACTTGGACTATCTAGGTTACCTAACGGGCACTTGGACGATCTAGGTTAACTAGCGGGCACTTGGACTATGTAGGTTAACTAGCAGGCACTTGGACTATCTAGGTAACCTTGCGGGCACTTGGACAATGCAGGTTCCCTAGCGGACACTTGGACTATGTTAGTTCCCTATCGGGCTCTTGAACTATGTAGGTTACCTAGCGGGCCCTTGGACTATGTAGGTTAACTAGAGGACACTTGGACTATCTAGGTTACCTAGCGGGCACTTGGACTATGTACGTCCCCTAGTGGGCACTGGGTCTATCTAGGTTCACTAACGGGCACTTGGACTATGTAGGTTCCCTAGCGGGCACTTGGACTATGTAAGTTCCTTAGCGGGCCCTTGGACTATGTAGGTTAACTAGCGGGCACTTAGACTATCTAGGTTACCTAGCGGGCACTTGGATATGTACATACCCTAGCGGGCACTTGGACTATCTAGGTTACCTAGCGGGCACTTGGACTATGTACGTCCCCTAGTGGGCACTTGGACTATCTAGGTTAACTAACGGGCAATGGGACTATCTAGGTTTAGTAGCGGGCACGTGGACTATCTAGGTTACCAAGCGGGCACTTGGACTATGTAGGTCAACAAGCGGGCCCTTAGACTATCTAGGTTAACTAGAGGGCACTGGGACTATGTAGGTTAACTAGTGGACACTTGGACGATCTAGGTTAACTAGCGGACACTTGGATTAGCTAGGTTACGTGGTGGGCACTTGACCCATGTAGGTTAACTAGTTGGCCCTTGGACTATCTAGGTTAGCTAACGGGGCACTTGGACTATGTAGGTTAATTAGCGTGCACTTGGACTATGTAGGTGCCCTAGCGGGTATTTGGACCATATAGATTACCTAGGGGGCACTTGGACTATCTAGGTTACCTAGCGGGCACTTGGACTATCCAGGTTCCCTAGCAGGCACTTGGACTACATAGGTTCCCTAGCAGGCACTCGGACTATGAAGGTTACTAGCGGGTATTTGGACTATGTAGGTTACCTAGCGGGCACTTGGACTATGTAGGTTCCCTATCGGGCACTTGGACAATGTAGGTTAACTAGCGGGCGCTAGGACTATGTAGGTGCCCTAGCGGGCCTTTGGACTACATAGATTACCAAGCGCGCCCTTGGACTTAGTAGGTTACCTAGCGGGCACTTGGACTATCTAGGTTACCTAGCGGGCACTTGGACTATCTAGGTTCCCTAGCGGGCTCTTGGACTATATAGGTTCCCTAAAGGGCACTTGGACTATGTAGGTTCCCTAGCAAGCACTCGGACTATGAAGGTTCCCTAGCGGGCACTTGGACTATGTAGGTTCCCTAGCAGGCCTTTGACTATGTAAGTTCTCTAATGGGCACTTGGACTATGTGGGTTCCCTAGCGGGCATTTGGACTATCTAGGTTAACGAACGGGCCCTTGGACTATGTAAGTTACCTAGCGGGCACTTGGACTATCTATGTATGTTAGCTAACGGGCACTTGGACTATCTAAGTTACCTAGCGGGCAAATGGACTATGTAGGTTACCTAGCGGCCCTTGGACTATGTAGGTTACATAGCGGGCACTAGGACTATCTAGGTTAAGTAGCGGGCACTTGCACAATGTAGGTTCCCTAGCGAGCACTTTGACTATGTAGGTTCCCTAGCGGGCACTTGGACTATATAGGTTCCCTATGGGCACTTGGAATATACAGGTTCCCTAACGGGCACTTGGACTATGGAGGTTCCTCAGCGGGCACTTGGACCATGTAGGTTCCCTATAGGGCATTGGACTATGTAGGTTAACTAGCAGGCCCTTGGACTATCTAGGTTACCTAGCGGGCACTTGTACTATGTAGGTTAACTAGCGGGCACTTGGACAATCCAGGTTACCTAGCGGGCACTTGAACTATGTACATACCCTAGCGGGCACTTGGACTATCTTGGTTACCTAGAGGGCACTTGGCCTATCTAGGTTAACGAACGGACACTTGGACTATGTAGCTTAACTAGCGGACACTTCGACTATCTAGGTTAGCCAACGGGCAATTGGACTATCTAAGTTACCTAGCGGGCACTTGGACTATTTAGGTTCCCTAGCAGGCACTTTGACTATCTAGGTTAACTAACGGGCACTTGGATTATGTAGGTTGCCTAGCGAGCACTTGGACTATGTAGGTTCCCAGCGGGCACTTGGACTATGTAGGTTCCCTATCGGGTACTTGGACTGTCTAGGTTAACTAGCGGGCAATTGGACTGTCTGGGTTTCCTAGTGGGCACTTGGACTATGTAGTTTACCTAGCACGCACTTGTACTATATAGGTTAACTAGCGGGCACTTGGACTATCTAGGTTAACTAGAGGGCACTTGGACTATGTACGTTCCCTAGCGGGCACTTGGGCTATCTACGTTACCTAGCGGGCAATTGGACTATGTAGGTTAACGAACGGGCACTTGGACTATGTAGGTAACATAATGGTCACTTGGACTGTCTAGGTTACCTAGCGGGGACTTGGACTATGTAGGTTAACTAGCGGTCACTTGGACTCTGTAGGATCCCTATCGGACATTTGTACTACTTAGGTTAACTAGCGGGCACTTTGACTATCTAGGTTAACTAGCGGGAACTTGGACTATCTAGGTCAACTAGCGGGCCCTTGTACTATGTAGGCTAACTAGTGGGCACTTGGACTATCTAGGTTAACTAGCTGGCACTTGGATGATCAATGTTAACTAGCGGGCACTTGGACTATCTAGGTTAGCTAACGGGCACTTGGACTAAGTACATCCCCTAGTGGGCACTTGGACACCCTAGGTTAACTAACGGGCACTAGGACAATCTAGGTTAACTAGCGGGCACTTGGACTATGTAGGTCAACTAGTGGGCCTTTGGACTATCTAGGTTAGCTAACTGGCACTTGGACTATGTAGGTTAACTAGCAGACACTTGCTCGATCTAGGTTAACTAGCGGGCTCTTGCACTATGTAGGTTAACTAGTGGGCCCATTGACTATGTTGGTTAACTAGCGGGAACTTGGACGATGTAGGTTAACTAGCGGGCACTTGGACTATGTAGGTTCCCTAGCGGGCATTTGGACTATATAAATAACCTAGCGGGCACTTAGACTTTGTAGGTTAGCTAGAGGGCCATTGGACTATGTAGGTTAAGTAGCGGGCCCTTGGGCTATGTAGGTTACCTAGGGGGCACTTGGACGATCTAGGTTAACTAGCGGGTACTTGGACTATGTAGGTTAACTAGCGGCACCTGGATTATCTACGTTAACTAGCGGGCCCTTGGACTATGTAGATTCCCTAGCGGGCATTTGGACTGCATAGATAACCTAGCGGGCACTTAGATTTTGTAGGTTACCTAGCGGGCACTTGGACTATCTAGGTTACCTAGCTGGCACTTGAACTATCAACGTTACCTAGCGGGTTCTTGGAGTATGTAGGTTACCTAGCGGGCTGTTGGACTATCTAGGTTACCAAACGGGCACTTGGACTATCTAGGTTAACTAATGGGCACTTGGACTATATAGGTTCCCAGGCGGGCCCTTGGACTATGTAAGTTCCCTAGCGGGCAATTGGACTATGTAGTTTCCCTAGCGGGCCCTTGGACTATGTAAGTTCCCTAGCGGGCACTTGGACTATGTAGGTTCCCTAGCGGGCACTTGGATTATGTAGGTTCCCTATCGGGCACTTGGACTATGTAGGTTAACTAGCGGGCCCTTGGACTATCTAGGTTAACTAGCGGGCACTTGGACTATCTAGATTAACTAGCGGGCCCTTGGACTATCTAGGTTTACTAGCGGGCACTTGGACTATCTAGGTTAACTAGCGGGCACTTGGACTATATAGTTTCCCTAGAGGGCATTTGGATTATTTAGGTTACCTATTGTGCACTTGGATTATGTAGGTTACCTAGCGGGCACTTGGACTATGTAGGTTAACTAGAAGGCACTTGGACTATCAAGGTTACCTAGCGGGCCATTGGACTGTGTAGGTTACCAGCGGGCACTTGGACTATCTAGGTTAACGAACGTGCACTTGTACTATGTAGGTAACCTAGCGGGCATTGGACTGTCTAGGTTACGTAGCGGGCACTTGGCCTATCTACGTTAACGGACGGGCACTTGGACTTGTAGGTTAACTGGGGGACACTTCGACTATCTAGGTTAGCTAATGGGCAATTGGACTATCTAGGTTACCTAGCGGGCACTTGGACTATGTAGGTTCCCTTGCAGGCACTTGGACTATGTAGGTTCCCTTGCGGGCACTTGGACTATTTAGGTTACATAGCAGGCACTTTGACTATCTAGGTTAACTAACGGGCACTTGGATTATGTAGGTTCCCTTGCGAGCACTTGGACTATGTAGGTTCCCTATCAGGTACTTGGACTGTCTAGGTTAACTAGGGGGCAATTGGACTGTGTAGGTTACCTAGCGGGAACATGGACTATGTAGGTTAACTAGCGGACACTTGGACGATCTAGGTTAACTAGCGGGCACTTGGAATATCTAGGTTAACTAGCGGGTTCTTGGACTATGTAGGTTAACTAGCTGGCACTTGGACTATCTAGGTTAACTAGCTGACCTTGGACTATGTAGGTTAACAAGCGGTCACTTGGACTATCTAGGTTAACTAGCTGACCTTGGACTATGTAGGTTAACAAGCGGTCACTTGGACTATCTAGGTTAACTAGCTGACCTTGGACTATGTAGGTTCCCTAGCGGGCACTTGGACTATCTAGTTTAATTAGCGGGCACTTGCACAATGTAGGTTCCCTAGCGAGCACTTTGACTATGTAGGTTCCCTAGCGGGCACTTGGATTGTATAGGTTCCCTATGGGCCCTTGGACTATCTAGGTTCCCTAACGGGCACTTGGAATATACAGGTTCCCTATCGGTAACTTGGACTATGTAGGTTCCTCAGCGGGCACTTGGACTATGTAGGTTCCCTATCGGGCATTGGACTATGTAGGTTAACTAGCAGGCCCTTGGACTATCTAGGTTACCTAGCGGGCACTTGTACTATGTAGGTTAACTAGCGGACACTTGGACAATCTAGGTTACCTAGCGGGAACTTGAACTATGTACATACCCTAGCGGGCACTTGGACTATCTTGGTTACCTAGAGGGCACTTGGCCTATCTAGGTTAACGAACGGACACTTGGACTATGTAGCTTAACTAGCGGACAATTCGACTATCTAGGTTAGCCAACGGGCAATTGGACTATCTAGGTTACCTAGCGGGCACTTGGACTATTTAGGTTACCTAGCAGGCACTTTGACTATCTAGGTTAACTAACGGGCACTTGGACTATGTAGGTTGCCTAGCGAGCACATGGACTATGTAGGTTCCCAGCGGGCACTTGGACAATGTAGGTCCCCTATCGGGTACTTGGACTGTCTAGGTTAACTAGCGGGCATTTGGACTGTGGGTTTCCTAGTGGGCACTTGGACTATGTAGTTTACCTAGCACGCACTTGGACTATATAGGTTAACTAGCGGGCACTTGGACTATCTAGGTTACCTAGAGGGCACTTGGACTATGTACGTTCCCTAGCGGGCACTTGGGCTATCTACATTACCTAGCGGGCAATTGGACTACGTAGGTTAACGAACGGGCACTTGGACTATGTAGGTAACATAATGGTCACTTGGACTGTCTAGGTTACCTAGCGGGGACTTGGACTATGTAGGTTAACTAGCGGTCCCTTGGACTATGTAGGATCCCTATCAGACATTTGTACTACTTAGGTTAACTAGCGGGCACTTTGACTATCTAGGTTAACTAGCGTGAACTTGGACTGTCTAGGTCAGCTAGCGGGCCCTTGCACTATGTAGGTTAACTAGCTGGCACTTGGACTATCTAGGTTAACTAGCGGACCTAGGACTATGTAGGTTAACTAGCGGGCACTTGGACGATATAGGTTAACTAGAGGGCACTTGGACTATCTAGGTTATATAGCGGGCACTTGGATGATCAATGTTAACTAGCGGGCACTTGGACTATCTAGGTTAGCTAACGGGTACTTGGACTAAGTACGTCCCCTAGTGGGCACTTGGACACCCTAGGTTAACTAACGGGCACTAGGACTATCTAGGTTAAATAGCGGGCACTTGGACTATGTAGGTCAACTAGCGGGCCCTTGGACTATCTAGGTTAGCTAACTGGCGCTTGGACTGTGTAGGCTAACTAGCAGACACTTGCACGATCCAGGTTAACTAGCGGACTCTTGCACTATGTAGGTTAACTAGTGGGCCCATTGACTATGTTGCTTAACTAGCGGGCACTTGGACGATGTAGGTTACCTAGCGGACACTTGGACTATGTAGGTTCCCTAGCAGGCATTTGGACTATATAGATAACCTAGCGGGCACTTAGATTTTGTAGGTTAACTAGCGGGTACTTGTACTATGTAGGTTAACTAGCGGGCCCTTGGACTATGTAGATTAACTAGCGGCACTTGGACTATCTACGTTAACTAGTGGGCCCTTGGACTATGTAGATTCCCTAGCGGGCATTTGGACTGCATAGATAACCTAGCGGGCACTTAGATTTTGTAGGTTACCTAGCGGGCACTTGGACTATCTAGGTTACCTAGCTGGCACTTGAACTATCTACGTTACCCAGCGGGTTCTTGGAGTATGTAGGTTACCTAGCGGGCTGTTGCACTATCTAGGTTTCCAAGCGGGCACTTGGACTATCTAGGTTAACTAACGGGCCCTTGGACTATCTAGGTTCCCTAGCGGGCCCTTGGACTATGTAAGTTCCCTAGCGGGCACTTGGACTATGTAGGTTCCCTAGCGGGCACTTGGATTATGTAGGTTCCCTATCGGGCACTTGGACTATGTAGGTTAACTAGTGGGCCCTTGGACTATCTAGGTTAACTAGCGGGCACTTGGACTATCTAAATTAACTAGCGGGCCCTTGGACCATCTAGGTTTACTAGCGGGCACTTGGACTATCTAGGTTAACTAGCGGGCACTTGGACTATGTAGTTTCCCTAGCGGGCATTTGGATTATTTAGGTTACCTATTGTGCACTTGGATTATGTAGGTTACCTAGCGGGCACTTGGACTATGTAGGGTAACTAGAAGGCACTTGGACTATCAAGGTTACCTAGCGGGCCATTGGACTAGGTAGGTTACCAGCGGGCACTTGGACTATCTAGGTTAACGAATGGGAACTTGGAATATGTAGGTAACCTAGCGGGCACTTGGACAGTCTAGGTTACCTAGCTGGCACTTGGACTATCTAGGTTAACGAACGGGCACTTGGACTATCTAGGTTAACTAGCGGGCACTTGGACTATCTAGGTCAACTAGCGGGCCCTTGGACTATGTAGGTTAACTAGAGGGCACTTGGACTATCTAGGTTACCTAGCGGGCACTTGGACTATGTACGTCCTCTAGTGGGCACTGGGTCTATCTAGGTTCACTAACGGGCACTTGGACTATGTAGGTTCCCTAGCGGGCACTTGGACTATGTAAGTTCCTTAGCGGGCCCTTGGACTATGTAGGTTAACTAGCGGGCACTTAGACTATCTAGGTTACCTAGCAGGCATTTGGACTATGTACATACCCTAGCGGGCACTTGGACTATCTAGGTTACCTAGCGGGCACTTGGACTATGTACGTCCCCTAGTGGGCACTTGGACTATCTAGGTTAACTAACGGGCAATGGGACTATCTAGGTTTAGTAGCGGGCACGTGGACTATCTAGGTTACCAAGCGGGCACTTGGACAATGTAGGTCAACAAGCGGGCCCTTAGACAATCTAGGTTAACTAGAGGGCACTGGGACTATGTAGGTTAACTAGCGGACACTTGGACGATCTAGGTTATCTAGCGGACACTTGGACTATGTAGTTTCCCTAGCGGGCATTTGGAATATTTAGGTTACCTAGTGGGCACTTGGACTATATAGGTTACCTAGCGGGCACTTGGACTATGTAGGTTAACTAGAAGACACTTGGACTATCAAGGTTACCTAGCGGGCCCTTGGACTATGTAGGTTACCAGCGGGCACTTGGACTATCTAGGTTAACGAACGGGCACTTGGGCTATGTAGGTTACCTAGCGGGCACTTGGACTATGTAGGATCCCTATCGGACATTTGGACTACTTAGGTTACCTAGTGGGCACTTGGACTATCTAGGTTAACGAACGGGCACTTGGACTATGTAGGTTAACTAGCGGACACTTCTATTATCTAGGTTGGCTAACGGGCAATTCGACTATCTAGGTTACCTAGCGGGCACTTGGACTATGTAGGTTCACTGGCGGGCACTTGGATTATTTAGGGTTACCTAGCAGGCACTTTGACTATCTAGGTTAACTAACGTGCACTTGGACTATGTAGGTAACCTAGCGGGCACTTGGACTGTCTAGGTTACCTAGCAGGCACTTGGCCTATCTACGTTAAAGAACGGGCACTTGGACTATGTAGGTTAACTAGCGGACACTTTGATTATCTAGGTTAGCTAACGAGCAATTGGACTATCTAGGTTACCTAGCGGGTGCTTGGACTATGTAGGTTCCCTAGCGGGCACTTGGACTATTTAGGGTTACCTAGCAGGCACTTTGACTATCTAGGTTAACGAACGTGCACTTGGAATATGTAGGTAACCTAGCGGGCACTTGGACTGTCTAGGTTACCTAGCAGGCACTTGGCCTATCTATGTTAACAAACGGGCACTTGGACTATGTAGGTTAACTAGCGGACACTTCGACTATCTAGGTTAGCTAACGAGCAATTGGACTATGTAGGTTCCCTAACGGGCACTTGGACTATGTAGGTTCCTCTGCGGGCACTTGGACTATGTAGGTTCCCTATCAGGCACTTGGACTATGTAGGTTAACTAGCGGGCCCTTGAACTATGTAGATTAACTAGCGGTACTTGCACTATCTATGTTAAGTAGCGAGCCCTTTGACTATGCAGATTCCCTAGCGGGCACTTCGACTACGTAGGTTCCCTAGCGGGCACTTAGACTCTGTATGTTCCCTAGCGGGCACTTGGACTATATATGTTCCTTACGGACACTTGAACTATGTAAGTAACTACCGGGCACTTGGACTATGTAGGTTAACTAGCGGGCCCTTAGACTATCCAGGTTACCTAGCGGGCACTTGGACTATGTAGGTTAACTACCGGGCACTTGCACTATCTAGGTTACCTAGCGGGCACATGACTATGTACGTTCCCTAGTGGGCACTTGGACTATCTATGTTAACTAGCGGGCACTTGGACTATGTAGGTTAACTAGGGGACACTTGCACTATGTAGGTTACCTAGTGGCACTTGGACTATCTAGGTTTAACTAGCGGGCACTTGGACTATCTGGGTTAACTAGCGTGCACTTGGACTATGTAGGTTCCCTAGCGGGCACTTGGACTATCTAGTTTACCTAGCGGGCACTTGGACTATGTAGGTTAACTAGCGGGCCCTTGGACTATCTAGGTTACATAGCTGGAACTTGGACTATATAGGTTACCTTGCGGGCACTTGGACTATGTAGGTTAACCAAAGACACTTGGACGATCTAGTTTAAACAGTGGGCCCTTGGACTATGTAGGTTAACGAAAGGGCATTGGGACTATGTAAGATACCTAGCAGGCACTTGGACTGTCTAGGTTACCTAGCGGGCACTAGGACTATCTAGGTTAACGAACGGGCACTTGGACTATCTAGGTTACCTAGCGGGCACTTGGACTATGTAGGTTACCTAGCGGGCACTTGCACTATCTAGGTTACCTAGCGGGCACTTGGACTATGTAGGTTAATTAGTGGGCACTTGGACTATCTAGGTTACCGAATGGGCATTTGGACTATGTAGGTTACCTAGCGGGCACTTGCACTATCTTGGTTACCTAGCGGGCACTTGGACTATGTACGTCCCCTAGCGGACACTTGGACTATCTAGGTTAACTAGAGGGCCCTGGGACTATGTAGGTTAACTAGCGGGCCCTTGGATTATCTAGGTTAACTAGCGGGCACTTGGACTATCTAGGTTTACTAGCGGGCACTTGGACTATCTAGGTTAAGTAGCGGGCACTTGGACTATCTAGGTTAACTAGCGGGCACTTGGACTATCTAGATTAACTAGCGGGCCCTTGGACTATCTAGGTTTACTAGCGGGCACTTGGACTATCTAGGTTAACTAGCGGGCACTTGGACTATCTAGATTAACTAGCGGGCCCTTGGACTATCTAGGTTTACTAGCGGGCACTTGGACTATCTAGGTTAACTAGCGGGCACTTGGACTATGTAGGTTAACTAGAAGGCACTTGGACTATCAAGGTTACCTAGCGGGCCCTTGGACTATGTAGGTTACCAGCGGGTACTTGGACTATCTAGGTTAACGAACGTGCACTTGGACTATGTAGGTAACCTAGCAGGCACTTGAACTGTCTAGGTTACCTAGCAGGCACTTGGCCTATCTACGTTAACGAACTTGCACTTGGACCATGTAGGTTAACTGGCGGACACTTCGACTATCTAGGTTAGCTAACGGGCAATTGGACTATGTAGGTTCCCTATCGCGTACTTGGACTGTCTAGGTTAACTAGGGGGCACTTGGACTATGTAGTTTACCTAGGAGGCACTTGGACTATGTTGGTTAACTAGCGGGCACTTGGACTATGTAGGTTACCTAGCGGGCACTTGGACTATGTACGTTCCTTAGCGGGCACTTGGGCTATCTACGTTACCTAGCGGGCACTTGGAATATACAGGTTAACGAACGGGCACTTGGACTATGTATGTAACCTAATGGTCATTTGGACTGTCTAGGTTACCTAGCGGGAACTTGGACTATGTAGGTTAACTAGCGGGCACTTGGACTATCAAGGTTAACTAGCGGGCCCTTGCTCTATGTAGGTTAACTAGCAGGCCTTTGGACTATGTAAGTTAACTAGAGGGCACTTTGATGATCCTTGTTAACTTGCGGGCACTTGGACTATCTAGGTTAACTAGCGGGCACTTGGACTATCTAGATTAACTAGCGGGCCCTTGGACTATCTAGGTTTACTAGCGGGCCTTGGACTATCTAGATTAACTAGCGGACACTTGGACTATGTAGGTTCCCTAGCGGGCACTTGGACTATCTAGTTTACCTAGCGGGCACTTGGACTATGTAGGTTAACTAGCGGGCCCTTGGACTATCTAGGTTACATAGCTGGAACTTGGACTATATAGGTTACCTTGCGGGCACTTGGACTATGTAGGTTAACCAAAGACACTTGGACGATCTAGTTTAAACAGTGGGCCCTTGGACTATGTAGGTTAACGAAAGGGCATTGGGACTATGTAAGATACCTAGCAGGCACTTGGACTGTCTAGGTTACCTAGCGGGCACTTGGACTATCTAGGTTAACGAACGGGCACTTGGACTATCTAGGTTACCTAGCGGGCACTTGGACTATGTAGGTTACCTAGCGGGCACTTGCACTATCTAGGTTACCTAGCGGGCACTTGGACTATGTAGGTTAATTAGTGGGCACTTGGACTATCTAGGTTACCGAATGGGCATTTGGACTATGAAGGTTACCTAGCGGGCACTTGCACTATCTTGGTTACCTAGCGGGCACTTGGACTATGTACGTCCCCTAGCGGACACTTGGACTATCTAGGTTAACTAGAGGGCCCTGGGACTATGTAGGTTAACTAGCGGGCCCTTGGATTATCTAGGTTAACTAGCGGGCACTTGGACTATCTAGGTTTACTAGCGGGCACTTGGACTATCTAGGTTTACTAGCGGGCACTTGGACTATCTAGGTTAAGTAGCGGGCACTTGGACTATCTAGGTTAACTAGCGGGCACTTGGACTATCTAGATTAACTAGCGGGCCCTTGGACTATCTAGGTTTACTAGCGGGCACTTGGACTATCTAGGTTAACTAGCGGGCACTTGGACTATGTAGTTTCCCCAGCGGGCATTTGGATTATTTAGGTTACCTAGTGGGCACTTGGACTATGTAGGTTACCTAGCGGGCACTTGGACTATGTAGGTTAACTAGAAGGCACTTGGACTATCAAGGTTACCTAGCGGGCCCTTGGACTATGTAGGTTACCAGCGGGTACTTGGACTATCTAGGTTAACGAACGTGCACTTGGACTATGTAGGTAACCTAGCGGGCACTTGAACTGTCTAGGTTACCTAGCAGGCACTTGGCCTATCTACGTTAACGAACTTGCACTTGGACTATGTAGGTTAACTGGCGGACACGTCGACTATCTAGGTTAGCTAACGGGCAATTGGACTATGTAGGTTCCCTATCGCGTACTTGGACTGTCTAGGTTAACTAGGGGGCAATTGGACAGTCTAGGTTACCTAGTGGGCACTTGGACTATGTAGTTTACCTAGGAGGCACTTGGACTATGTTGGTTAACTAGCGGGCACTTGGACTATGTAGGTTACCTAGTGGGCACTTGGACTATGTACGTTCCTTAGCGGGCACTTGGGCTATCTACGTTACCTAGCGGGCACTTGGAATATACAGGTTAACGAACGGGCACTTGGACTATGTATGTAACCTAATGGTCACTTGGACTGTCTAGGTTACCTAGCGGGAACTTGGACTATGTAGGTTAACTAGCGGGCACTTGGACTATCAAGGTTAACTAGCGGGCCCTTGCTCTATGTAGGTTAACTAGCAGGCCTTTGGACTATGTAAGTTAACTAGAGGGCACTTTGATGATCCTTGTTAACTTGCGGGCACTTGGACTATCTAGGTTAACTAGCGGGCACTTGGACTATCTAGATTAACTAGCGGGCCCTTGGACTATCTAGGTTTACTAGCGGGCCTTGGACTATCTAGATTAACTAGCGGACACTTGGACTATGTAGGTTCCCTAGCGGGCACTTGGACTATAAAAGTTAACTAGCGGGCCCTTGGACTATATAGGTTAACTAGCGTGCACTTGGACGATCTAGGCTAAGTAGCGGGTACTTGGACTATGTAGGTTATCTAGCGGGCCCTTGGACTATGTAGATTCCCTAGCGGGCACTTGGATTCTGTGTGTTCCCTACGGACACTTGAACTATGTAGGTTCCCTAGCAGGCACTTGGACTATGTAGGTTCCAGAGGGGGCACTTGGACTATGTAAGTTAACTACCGGGCACTTGGACTATGTAGGTTAACTAGCGGGCCCTTGGACTATCCAGGTTACCTAGCGGGTACTTGGACTTTGTAGGTTAACTACCGGGCACATGCACTATCTAGGTTACCTAGCGGGCACTTGGACTATGTATGTTCTCTAGCGGGCACTTGGACTATCTATGTTAACTAGTGGGCCCTTGGACTATGTAGGTTAACTAGGGGACACTTGCACTATGTAGGTTACCTAGCGGCACTTGGACTATGTAGGTTAACTAGCGTGCATTTGGACTATGTAGGTTAACTAGAGGACACTTAGACAATCTATGTTAACTAGTGGGCCCTTGGACTATGTAGGTTAACGAACGGGCATTTGGACTATCTAGGTTACCTAGCAGACACTTGGACTGTCTAGGTTACCTAGCGGGCACTTTGCTATCTAGGTTAACGAACGGGCACTTGGACTATCTAGGTTGCCTAGCGGGCATTTGGACTATGTAAGTTACCTAACGGGCACTTGGACTATCTAGGTTACCTAGCGGGCACTTGGACTATGTAGGTTAACTAGTGGGCACTTGGACTATGTATGCTGCATAGCGGGCAATTGGACTATCTAGGTTAGGTAACGGGCACTTGGACTATATAGGTTATCTTGTGGGCCTTTTGACTATGTAGGTTACCTAGCGGGGACTTGGACTATCTAGGTTAACGAAAGGGCACTTGGACTATGTAGGTTACCTAGCGGGCACTTGGATTATCTAGGTTAGCTAACAGGAACTTGGAATATCTAGGTTACCTAGCGGGCACTTGGACTATGTAGGTTACCTTGGGGGCACTTGTACTATCTAGGTTACCTAACGGGAACTTGGACTATGTAGGTTAACTAGCGGACACCTGGACGATCTAGGTTAACTAGCGGGCACTTGGAATATCTAGGTTAACTAGCGGGCCCTAGGACTATGTAGGTTAACTAGCGGGCACTTGGACTATCTAGGTTAACTAGCGGGTTCTTGGATTATCTAGGTTAACTAGTGGGTTCTTGGACTATCTAGGTTAACTAGCGGGCACTTGGACTATCTAGGTTAACTAGCTGACCTTGGACTATGTAGGTTAACTAGTGGGCACTTGGACTATCTAGGTTAACTAGCTGACCTTGGACTATGTAAGTTAACTAGCGGGCACTTGGACTATCTAGGTTAACTAGCGGGCACTTGCACAATGCAGGTTCCCTAGCGGGCACTTTGACTATGTAGGTTCCCTAGTGGGCACCTGGACTATATAGGTTCCCTACGGGCACTTGGACTATCTAGGTTATCTAACGGGCACTTGGAATATGTAGGTTCCCTATCGGGCACTTGGACTATGTAGGTTCCTCTGCGGGCACTTGGACTATGTAGGTTCCCTATCAGGCACTTGGACTATGTAGGTTAACTAGCGGGCCCTTGAACTATGTAGATTAACTACCGGCACTTGGACTATCTATGTTAACTAGAGGGCCCTTTGACTATGTAGATTCCCTAGCGGGCACTTCGACTATATAGGTTCCCTAGCGGGCACTTAGACTCTGTATGTTCCCTAGCGGGCACTTGGACTATATATGTTCCTTACGGACACTTGAACTATGTAAGTTAACTACCGGGCACTTGGACAATGTAGGTTAACTAGCGGGCCCTTAGACTATCCAGGTTACCTAGCGGGCACTTGGACTATGTAGGTTAACTACCGTGCACTTGCACTGTCTAGGTTACCTAGCGGGCACTTGGACTATGTACGTTCCCTAGTGGGCACTTGGACTATCTATGTTAACTAGCGGGCACTTGGACTATGTAGGTTAACTAGGGGACACTTGCACTATGTAGGTTACCTAGCGGCACTTGGACTATCTAGGTTAACAAGCGGGCACTTGGACTATCTGGGTTAACTAGCGTGCCCTTGGACTATGTAGGTTCCTTAGCGGGCACTTGGACTATCAAGTTTACATAGCGGGCACTTGGACTATGTAGGTTAACTAGCGGGCCCTTGGACTATCTAGGTTACATAGCTGGAACTTGGACTATATAGGATACCTTGCGGGCACTTGGACTATGTAGGTTAACCAAAGACACTTGGACGATCTAGGTTAAATAGTGCCCTTGGACTATGTAGGTTAACGAAAGGGCATTTGGACTATGTAGGTTTCCTAGCAGGCACTTGGACTGTCTAGGTTACCTAGCGGGCACTTGGACTATCTAGGTTAACGAACGGGCACTTAGACTATCTAGGTTACCTAGTGGGCACTTGGACTATGTAGGTTACCTAGCGGGCACTTGGACTATGTAGGTTAACTAGAAGACACTTGGACTATCAATGTTACCTAGCGGGCCCTTGGACTATGTAGGTTACCAGCGGGCACTTGGACTATCTAGGTTAACGAACGGGCACTTGGGCTATGTAGGTTACCTAGCGGGCACATGGACTATGTAGGATCCCTATCGGACATTTGGACAACTTAGGTTACCTAGCGGGCACTTGGACTATCTAGGTTAACGAACGGGCACTTGGACTATGTAGGTTAACCAGCGGACACTTCGACTATCTTAGGTTAGCTAACGGGCAATTGGACTATCTAGGTTACCTAGCGGGAACTTTGGACTATGTAGGTTAACTAGCGGGCACTTGGACTAGTTAGGTTACCTAGAAGGCACTTTGACTATCTAGGTTAACTAACGGGCACTTGGAATATGTAGGTTGCCTAGCGAGCACTTGGACTATGTAGGTTCCCAGCGGGCACTTGGAGTATGTAGGTTCCCTACCGTTACTTGGACTATCTAGGTTAACTAGCGGGCAATTGGACTGTCTAGGTTACCTAGTGGGCACTTGGACTATGTATTTTTCTAGCAGGCACTTGGACTATGTAGGTTAACTAGCGAGCACTTGGACTATGTAGGTAACATAATGGTCACTTGGACTGTCTAGGTTACCTACCGGGGACTTGGACTATGTAGGTTAACTAGCGGGCACTTGGACTATGTAGGATCCCTATCGAACATTTGTACTACTTAGGTTAACTAGCGATCACTTTGACTATCTAGGTTAACTAGCGGGCCCTTGTACTATGTAGGTTAACTAGCGGGCACTTGGACTATCTAGGTTAACCAACGGACCTTGGACTATGTAGGTTAACTAGCGGGCACTTGGACTATGTACATCCCGTAGTGGGCACTTGGACTATCTAGGTTAACTAACGGGAACTAGGACTATCTTGGTTAACTAGCGGGCACTTGGACTATCTAGGTTACCTAGCGGGCACTTGGACTATGTAGGTAACATAATGGTCACTTGGACTGTCTAGGTTACCTAGCGGGGACTTGGACTATGTAGGTTAACTAGCGGGCACTTGGACTATATAGGATCCCTTTCGGACATTTGTACTACTTAGGTTAACTAGCGGGTACTTTGACTATCTAGGTTAACTAGCGGGCCCTTGTACTATGTAGGTTAACTATCGGGCACTTGGATTATCTAGGTTAACTAGCGGGCACTTGGACGATCTAGGTTAACTAGCGGGCACTTGGACTATCTAGGTTAACTAGCGGGCACTTGGACTATCTAGATTAACTAGCGGGCCCTTGGACTATCTAGGTTTACTAGCGGGCACTTGGACTATCTAGGTTAACTAGCGGGCACTTGGACTATGTAGATTCCCTAGCGGGCATTTGGATAATTTAGGTTACCTAGTGGGCACTTGGACTATGTAGGTTACCTAGCGGGCACTTGGACTATGTAGGTTAACTAGATGACACTTGGACTATCAAGGTTACCTAGCGGGCCCTTGGACTATGTAGGTTACCAGCAGACACTTGGACTATCTAGGTTAACGAACGGGCACTTGGACTATGTAGGTTACCTAGCGGGCACTTGGACGATGTAGGATCCCTATCGGACATTTGGACTACTTAGGTTACCTAGCGGGCACTTGGACTATCTAGGTTAACGAACGGGCGCTTGGACTATGTAGGTTAACTAGCGGACACTTCGACTATCTAGGTTAGCTAACGGGCAATTGGACAATCTAGGTAACCTAGCGGGCACTTGGACTATGTAGGTTAACTAGCGGGCACTTGGACTAGTTAGGTTACCTAGCAGGCACTTTGACTATCTAGGTTAACTAACGGGCACTTGGACTATGTAGGTTGCCTAGCGAGCACTTGGACTATGTAGGTTCCCAGCGGGCACTTGGAGTATGTAGGTTCCCTACCGTTAATTGGACTATCTAGGTTAACTAGCGGGCAATTGGACTGTCTAGGTTACCTAGTGGGCACTTGGACTATGTATTTTTCTAGCAGGCACTTGGACTATGTAGGTTAACTAGCGAGCACTTGGACTATGTAGGTAACATAATGGTCACTTGGACTGTCTAGGTTACCTACCGGGGACTTGGACTATGTAGGTTAACTAGCGGGCACTTGGACTATGTAGGATCCCTATCGAACATTTGTACTACTTAGGTTAACTAGCGATCACTTTGACTATCTAGGTTAACTAGCGGGCCCTTGTACTATGTAGGTTAACTAGCGGGCACTTGGACTATCTAGGTTAACTAACGGACCTTGGACTATGTAGGTTAACTAGCGGGCACTTGGACTATGTACATCCCGTAGTGGGCACTTGGACTATCTAGGTTAACTAACGGGAACTAGGACTATCTTGGTTAACTAGCGGGCACTTGGACTATCTAGGTTACCTAGCAGGCAATTGAATTATGAAGGATCCCTAGCGGGCACTTGGACTATCTAGGTTACCTAGCGGGCACGTGGACTATGTAGGTTAACTAGCGGACACTTGCACGATCTAGATTAACTAGCGGGCCCTTGCACTATGTAGGTTAACTAGCGGGCCCATGGATTATGTAGGTTTACTAGCAGGCACTTGGACTATCTAGGTTAACTAGCGGGCACATGGACTATGTAGTTTCCCTAGCGGGCATTTGGACTATTAAGGTTACCAAGCGGTAACATGGACTATGTAGGTTACCTAGCGGGCACTTGGACTATCTAGGTTAACTAGCAGGCACTTTGACAATCTAGGTTAACTAAAGGGCCCTTGGAATATGTAGGTTGCCTAGCGGGCACATGGACTATGTAGGTTCCTTAGCGGGCCCTTGAATTATGTAGGTTCCCTATTGGGCACTTGGATTATATTGGTTCCCTATCGGGCACTTGGACTATGTAGGTTAACCAGCGGGCACTTGGACTGTCTAGGTCACCTAGCGGGCACTTGGACTATCTAGGTTAACGAACGGGCACTTGGACTATGTAGGTAACCTAGCCTGCACTTGGACAGTCTAGGTTACCTAGCGGGCACTTTAACTATCTAGGTTAACGAATGGGCACTTGGACTATGTAGGTTACCTAGCGGGCACTTGGACTATGTAGGATCCCTATCAGACATTTGTACTACTTAGGTTAAGTAGCGGGCAATTTGACTATGTAGGTTAAATAACGGGCACTTGGACTATCTGAGTTTCCTAGCAGGCACTTTGACTATGTACATACCCTAGCGCGCACTTGGACTATCTAGGTTACCTGGCGGGCACTTGGATTTTTTACGTCCCCTAGTGGGCAATTGGAACATCTAGGTTAACTAAAGGCCACTAGGACTATCTAGGTTAACTAGCGAGCACTTGGACAATCTAGGTTAACTAGCGGGCACTTGGACGATCTAGGTTAACTAGCGGGCACTTGGACTATCAAAGTTAACAAGTGAGCCCTTGGACTATGTAGGTTAACTAGCGGGCCCTTGTACTATCTAGGTTACCTAGCGGGCACTTGGACTATATAGGTTACCTAGTGGGCACTTGGACTCTCTAAGTTAACGAACGGGCACTTGGAATATGCAGGTAACCTAGCGGGCACTTGGACTGTCTAGGTTACCTAGCGGGCACTTGGACTTCTAGGTTAACGAACGGGCACTTGGACTATGTAGGTTGCTCAGCGGGCACTTGGACTATCTAGATTAGGTAACGGGCAATATGAGTATGTAGGTTACCTAGCGGGAACTTGGACAATATAAGTTACCTAGCGGGCACTTGGACTATCTAGGTTACCTAACGGGCACTTTGACTATCTAGGTTACATAGCGGGCACTTGGACTATGTAGGTTAACTAGCGAGCTATTGGACTATGTAGATTTTCTAGCGGGCACTTGGACTGTCTAGGTTAACGAACGGGCACTTGGACTATGTAGGTTACCTAGTGGGCACCTGGACTATGTAGGATTCCTATCGGACATTTGGACTACTTAGGTTACCTAGCGGGCACTTGGACTATCTAGGTTAACTTGAGGACCTTGGACTACGTAGGTTCACTAGCGGGCCCTTGGACTATGTAGTTTAACTAGCGGGCACTTGGATGATCTAGGTTAACTAGAGGGCACTTGGACTATCTAGGTTAACTAGCGTGCACTTGGACTATCTAGGTTAACTAGCGGGCACTTGGATGATCATTGTTAACTAGTGGGCACTTGGACTATCTAGGTTAGCCTACGTGAACTTGGACTAAGTACGTCCCCTAGTGGGCACTTGGACACTCTAGGTTAACTAACGGTCACTGGTACTACCTAGGTTAACTAGCGGGCACTTGGACTATGTAAGTCAACTAGCGGGCCCTTGGACTATCTAGGTTAGCTAACTGGCACTTGGACTATGTAGGTTAACTAGCAGACACTTGCACGATCTAGGTTAACTAGCGGGCTCTTGCACTATGTAGGTTAACTAGTGGGCCCATTGACTATGTTGGTTAACTAGCGGGCACTTGGACGATGTAGGTTAACTAGCGGGCACTTGACTATGTAGGTTCCCTAGCGGGCATTTGGACTATATAGATAACCTAGCGGGCATTTAGACTTTGTAGGTTACCTAGCGGGCACTTGGACGATCTAGGTTAACTCGTGGACCCTTGGATTATATAGGTTACCTAGCGGGCACTTGGACGATCTAGGTTAACTAGCGGGTACTTGGACTATGTAGGTTAACTAGCAGGCCCTTGGACTATGTAGATTAACTAGCGGCACTTGGACTATCTACGTTAACCAGAGGGCCCTTGGACTATGTAGATACCCTAGTGGGCATTTGGACTATATAGATAACCTAGCGGGCCCTTAGATTTTGTAGGTTACCTAGCGGGCACTTGGACTATCTAGGTTACCAAGCGGGCACTTGGACTATCTAGGTTAACTAACGGGCCCTTGGATTATGTAGGTTCCCTAGCGGGCCCTTGGACTATGTAAGTTCCCTAGTGGGCACTTGGACTATGTAGGTTTCCTGGCGGGCATTTGGACTATCTAAGTTACCTAATGGGCACCTGGACTATGTAGGTTCCCTAGCGGGCACTTGAATTATGTAGGTTCCCTATCGGGCACTTGGACTATGTAGGTTACCTATCGGGCACTTGGATTATGTAGGTTAACTAGAAGGCACTTGGACTATGAAGGTTACCTAGCGGGCCCTTGGACTACGTAGGTTACTAGCGGGACTTGGAATATCTAGGTTAACGAACGTGCCCTTGGACTACGTAGGTAACCTAGCGGGCACTTGGACGGTCTAGGTAACCTAGCAGGCACTTGGCCTATCTACGTTAACGAACGGGCACTTGGACTATGTAGGTTAACTAGCGGACACTTTGACTATCTAGGTTAGCTAAGGGGCAATTGGACTATCTAGGTTACCTAGCGGGCGCTTGGACTACGTAGTTTCCCTAGCGGGCACTTGGACTATTTAGGTTACCTAGGAGGCACTTTGACTATCTAGGTTAACGAACGTGCACTTGGACTATGTAGGTAATCTAGCGGGCACTTGGACTGTCTAGGTTACCTAGCAGGCACTTGGCCTATCTATGTTAACAAACGGGCACTTGGACTATGTAGGTTAACTAGCGGACACTTTGACTATCTAGGTTAGCTAACGGGCAATTGGACTATCTAGCTTACCTAGCGGGCACTTGGACTATGTAGGTTGCCTAGCGAGCACTTGGACTATGTAGGTTCCCTAGAGAACACTTGGACTATGTAGGTTACCTATCGGGTACTTGGACTGTCTAGGTTAACTAGGAGGCAATTGGACAGTCTAGGTTGCCTAGTGGGCACTTGGACTATGTAGTTTACCTAGGAGGCACTTGGACTATGTTGGTTAACAAGAGGGCACTTGGACTATCTAGGTTACCTAGCGGGCACTTGGCCTATGTACGTTCCCTAGCGTGCACTTGGGCTATCTACGTTACCTAGCGGGCACTTGGACTATGTAGGTTAACGAACGGGCACTTGGACTATGTAGGTTACCTAGCAGACACTTGGACTGTCTAGGTTACCTAGCGGCACTTGGAGTATGTAGGTTAACTAGCGTGCATTTGGACTATATAGGTTAACTAGAGGACACTTAGAAGATCTAGGTTAACTAGTGGGCCCTTGGACTATGTAGGTTAACGAACGGGCATTTGGACTATGTAGGTTACCTAGCAGACACTTGGACTGTCTAGGTTACCTAGCGGGCACTTGGACTATCTAGGTTGATTAGCGGGCACTTGTACAATGCAGGTTCTCTAGCGGACAATTTGACTATGTAGGTTCCCTAGCGGGCACTTGGACTATATAGGTTCCCTAAGGGCACTTTGACCATGTAGGTTAACTAGCGGGCACTTGGACTATGTAGGTTCCCTATCGGGCATTGGACTATGTAGGTTAACTAGCAGGACCTTGGACTATCTAGGTTACCTAGCGGGCACTTGAACTATGTACATACCCTAGTGGGCACTTGGACTATCTAGGTTACCTAGCGGGCACTTGGACTATGTACGTCCCCTAGCAGGCACTTGGACTATCTATGTTACCTTGAGGGCCCTTGGACTATGTAGGTTAACTAATGGACACTTGGACTCTCTAGATTAACTAGTGGGCCCTTGGACTATCTAGGTTAACTAGCGGGCACTTGGACTATGTAGTTTCCCTAGCGGGCATTTGGATTATTTAGTTTACCTATCAGGCACTTGGACTATGTAGGTTAACGAACGGGCACTTGGACTATGTAGGTAACCTAGTGGTCACTTGAACTGTCTAGGTTACCTAGCGGGCACTTGGAGTATGTAGGTTAACTAGGGGGCACTTGGACTATCTAGGTTAACTACCGGGCCCTTGGACGATGTTGGTTAACTAGCGGGCCCTTGGACTATGTAGGTTAACTAGCGGGCCCTTGGACTATGTAGGTTAACTAGCGGGCACTTGGACGATCTAGGTTAACTAGTGGGTACTTGGACTATGTAGGTTAACTAGCGGGCCCTTGCACTATGTTGATTAACTAGCGGCACTTGGACTATCTACATTAAGTAGCGGGCACTTGGACTACGTAGGTTCCCTAGCGGGCACTTAGACTCTGTATGTTCCCTAGTGGGCACTTGGACTATATATGTTCCTTACGGACACTTGAACTATGTAAGTTAACTACCGGGCACTTGGACTATGTAGGTTAACTAGCGGGCCCTTAGACTATCTAGGTTACCTAGCGGGCACTTGGACTATGTAGGTTAACTACCGGGCACTTGCACTATCTAGGTTACCTAGCGAGCACTTGGACTATGTACGTTCCCTAGCGGGCACTTGGACTATCTATGTTAACTAGCGGGCACTTGGACTATGTAGGTTAACTAGGGTACACTTGCACTATGTAGGTTGCCTAGCTAGCACTTGAAATATCTACGTTACCTAGCGGGTTCTTGGAGTATGTAGGTTACCTTGCGGTCTGTTGGACTATCTAGGTTACCAAGCGGGCACTTGGACTATCTAGGTTAAATAAAGGGCACTTGGACTATGTAGGTTCCCTAGCGGGCCCTTGGACTATGTAAGTTCCCTAGCGGGCACTTGGACTATGTGGGTTTCCTGGCAAGCATTTGGACGATCTAGGTTACCTAACGGGCACTTGGACTATGTAGGTTCCCTAGCGGGCATTTGGATTATGTAGGTTCCCTATTGGGCACTTGGACAATGTAGGTTAACTAGAGGGCATTTGGATTATGTCGGTTACCTAGCGGGAACTTGTACTATGTAGGTTCCTTATCGGGCACATAGAGAATGTAGGTTAACTAGGGGGCACTAGGACTATGTAGGTTACCTAGCGGGCCCTTGGACTATCCAGGTTACCTAGCGGGCATTTGGACTATGTAGGCTCCCTAACGGGCATGTGGACTATATAGTTTACCTAGTGGGCACTTAGACTTTGTAGGTTACCTAGCGGGCACTTGGACTATTTGCGTTAACTAGCGGGCCCTTGGACTATGTAGATTCCCTAGCGGGCACTTGGACTACGTAGGTTCCCTAGCGGGCACTTAGACTCCGTATGTTCCCTAGCGGGCACTTGGACTATATATGTTCCTTACGGACACTTGAACTATGTGAGTTAACTACCGGGCACTTGGACTATGTAGGTTAACTAGCGGGCCCTTAGACTATCTAGGTTACCTAGTGGGCACTTGGACTATGTAGGTTCCTTAGCGGGCACTTGGACTATCTAGTTTACCTAGCGGGCACTTGGACTACGTAAGTTAACTAGCGGGCCCTTGGACTATCTAGGTTACATAGCTGGAACTTGGACTATATAGGTTACCTTGTGGGCACTTGGACTATGTAGGTTAACTACCGGGCACTTGCACTATCTAGGATACCTATCGGGCACTTGGACTATGTACGTTCCCTAGCGGGCACTTGTACTATCTATGTTAACAGGCGGGCACTTGGGCTATGTAGGTTAACTAGGGGACACTTGCACTATGTAGGTTACCTAGTGGCACTTGGACTATCTAGGTTAACTAGCGGGCACTTGGACTATCTGGGTTAACTAGCGTGCACTTGGACTATGTAGGTTCCTTAGCGGGCACTTGGACTATCTAGTTTACCTAGCGGGCACTTGGACTACATAAGTTAACTAGCGGGCCCTTGGACTATCTAGGTTACATAGCTGGAACTTGGACTATATAGGTTACCTTGCGGGCACTTGGACTATGTAGGTTAACCAAAGACACTTGGACGATCTAGGTTAAATAGTGGGCCATTGGACTATGTAGGTTAACGAACAGCATTTGGACTATATAAGTTACCTAGCAGGCACTTGGACTGTCTAGGTTACCTAGCAGGCACTTGGACTATCTAGGTTAACGAACGGGCACTTGGACTATATAGGTTAACTAGCGGGCACTTGGACTATGTAGGTTACCTAGCGGGCACTTGCACTATCTAGGGTACCTAGCGTGCACTTGGACTATGTAGGTTACCTAGCGGGCACTTGGCCTATCTAGGTTAACGAAAGGGCACTTGGACTATGTAGGTTACCTAGCGGGCACTTGGATTATCTAGGTTAACTAACAGGAACTTGGAATATCTAGGTTACCTAGTGGGCACTTGGACTATGTAGGTTACCTTGCGGGCACTTGTACTATCTAGGTTACCTAACGGGAACGTGGACTATGTAGGTTAACTAGCGTACACTTGGACGTTCTAGGTTAACTAGCGGGCACTTGGAATATCTAGGTTAACTAGCGGGCCCTTGGACTATGTAGGTTAACTAGCGGGCAATGGGACTATCTAGGTTAACTAGCAGGTTCTTGGACTATGTAGGTTAACTAGCGGGCACTTGGACTATCTAGGTTAACTAGCTGACCTTGGACTATGTAGGTTAACTATCCGGCACTTCGACTATCTAGGTTAACTAGCGGGCACTTGGACTATCTAGGTTAACTAGCGGGAACTTGCACAATACAGGTTCCCTAGCGGGCACTTTGACTATATAGGTTCCCTAGCGGGCACTTGGACTATATAGGTTCCCTACGGGCACTTGGACTATCTAGGTTCCCTAACGGGCACTTGGACTATGTAGGTTCCTCTGCGGGCAATTGGACTATGTAGGTTCCCTATTAGGCACTAGGACTATGTAGGTTAACTAGCGGGCACTTGGATGATCTAGGTTAACTAGCGGGCACTTGGACTATCTAGGTTAACTAGCGGGCACTTGGACTATCTAAGTTAATTAGCGGGCACTTGTACAATGCAGGTTCCCTAGCGGGCACTTTGACTATGTAGGTTCCCTAGCGGGCACTTGGACTATATAGTTTCCCTGCGGGCACTTGGACTATCTAGGTTCCCTAACGGGCACTTGGAATATGAAGGTTCCCTATCGGGCACTTGGTCTATGTAGGTTCCTCAGCGGACACTTGGACTTTGTAGGTACCCTATCGGGCATTGGACTATGTAGGTTAACTAGCAGGACTTTGGACTATCTAGGTTACCTAGGGGCCACTTGGACTATGTAGGTTAACTAGCGGACACTTGGACAATCTAGGTTACCCAGCGGGCAATTGAACTATGTACATACCCTAGCGGGCACTTGGACTATCTAGGTTACCTAGCGGGCACTTGGACTATGTACGTCCCCTAGCGGGCACTTGGACTATCTAGGTTAACTAGAGGGCCCTTGAACTATGTAGGTTAATTAGCGGGCACTTGGATTATCTGGGTTAACTAGCGGGCACTTAGACGATCTAGGTTAACTAGGGGGCACTTGGACTATCTTGGTTAACTAGCGGGCACTTGGACTATCTAGGTTAACTAGCGGGCCCTTGCACTATGTAGGTTAACTAGCGGGCCCTTGGACTATGTTGATTAACTAGCGGAACTTGGACTATCTACGTTAAGTAGCGGGCCCTTGGAATATGGAGATTCCCTAGCGGGCACTTGGACTATGTATGTTCCAGAGCGGGCACTTGGACTATGTAGGTTCCCTAGCAGGCACTTGGACTATGTAGGTTCCCTAGCGGGCACTTGTACTATATAGGTTAACTAGCGGACACTTGGACTATCTAGGTTAACTAGCGGGCACTTGGACTATCTAGGTTAACTAGCGGGCCCTTGCACTATGTAGGTTAACTAGCTGACCTTGGACTATGTAGATTCCCTAGCGGGCACTTGGACTATGTATGTTCCAGAGCGGGCACTTGGACTATTTACGTTAACTAGCGGGCCCTTGGACTATGTAGATTCCCTAGCGGGCACTTGGACTACGTAGGTTCCCTAGCGGGCGCTTAGACTCCATATGTTCCCTAGCGGGCACTTGGACTATATATGTTCCTTACCGACACTTGAACTATGTGAGTTAACTACCGGGCACTTGGACTATGTAGGTTAACTAGCGGGCCCTTAGACTATCTAGGTTACCTAGTGGGCACTTGGACTATGTAGGTTCCTTAGCGGGCACTTGGACTATCTAGTTTACCTAGCGGGCACTTGGACTACGTAAGTTAACTAGCGGGCCCTTGGACTATCTAGGTTACATAGCTGGAACTTGGACTATATAGGTTACCTTGCGGGCACTTGGACTATGTAGGTTAACCAAAGACACTTGGACGATCTAGGTTAAATAGTGGGCCATTGGACTATGTAGGTTAACGTACAGCATTTGGACTATGTAAGTTACCTAGCAGGCACTTGGACTGTCTAGGTTACCTAGCAGGCACTTGGACTATCTAGGTTAACGAACGGGCACTTGGACTATATAGGTTACCTAGCGGGCACTTGCACTATCTAGGGTACCTAGCGTGCACTTGGACTATGTAGGTTACCTAGCGGGCACTTGGCCTATCTAGGTTAACGAAAGGGCACTTGGACTATGTAGGTTACCTAGCGGGCACTTGGATTATCTAGGTTAACTAACAGGAACTTGGAATATCTAGGTTACCTAGTGGGCACTTGGACTATGTAGGTTACCTTGCGGGCACTTGTACTATCTAGGTTACCTAACGGGAACGTGGACTATGTAGGTTAACTAGCGTACACTTGGACGTTCTAGGTTAACTAGCGGGCACTTGGAATATCTAGGTTAACTAGCGGGCCCTTGGACTATGTAGGTTAACTAGCGGGCAATGGGACTATCTAGGTTAACTAGCAGGTTCTTGGACTATGTAGGTTAACTAGCGGGCACTTGGACTATCTAGGTTAACTAGCTGACCTTGGACTATGTAGGTTAACTATCCGGCACTTCGACTATCTAGGTTAACTAGCGGGCACTTGGACTATCTAGCTTAACTAGCGGGAACTTGCACAATACAGGTTCCCTAGCGGGCACTTGGACTATATAGTTTCCCTACGGGCACTTGGACTATCTAGGTTCCCTAACGGGCACTTGGACTATGTAGGTTCCTCTGCGGGCAATTGGACTATGTAGGTTCCCTATTAGGCACTAGGACTATGTAGGTTAACTAGCGGGCACTTGGATGATCTAGGTTAACTAGCGGGCACTTGGACTATCTAGGTTAACTAGCGGGCACTTGGACTATCTAAGTTAATTAGCGGGCACTTGTACAATGCAGGTTCCCTAGCGGGCACTTTGACTATGTAGGTTCCCTAGCGGGCACTTGGACTATATAGGTTCCCTGCGGGCACTTGGACTATCTAGGTTCCCTAACGGGCACTTGGAATATGAAGGTTCCCTATCGGGCACTTGGTCTATGTAGGTTCCTCAGCGGGCACTTGGACTTTGTAGGTACCCTATCGGGCATTGGACTATGTAGGTTAACTAGCAGGACTTTGGACTATCTAGGTTACCTAGGGGCCACTTGGACTATGTAGGTTAACTAGCGGACACTTGGACAATCTAGGTTACCCAGCGGGCAATTGAACTATGTACATACCCTAGCGGGCACTTGGACTATCTAGGTTACCTAGCGGGCACTTTGACTATGTACGTCCCCTAGCGGGCACTTGGACTATCTAGGTTAACTAGAGGGACCTTGAACTATGTAGGTTAATTAGCGGGCACTTGGATTATCTGGGTTAACTAGCGGGCACTTAGACGATCTAGGTTAACTAGCGGGCACTTGGACTATCTAGGTTAACTAGCGGGCACTTGGACTATCTAGGTTAACTAGCGGGCCCTTGCACTATGTAGGTTAACTAGCGGGCCCTTGGACTATGTTGATTAACTAGCGGGACTTGGACTATCTACGTTAAGTAGCGGGCCCTTGGACTATGGAGATTCCCTAGCGGGCACTTGGACTATATATGTTCCAGAGCGGGCACTTGGACTATGTAGGTTCCCTAGCAGGCACTTGGACTATGTAGGTTCCCTAGCGGGCACTTGTACTATATAGGTTAACTAGCGGACACTTGGACGATCTAGGTTAACTAGCGGGTAGTTGGACAATGTAGGTTAACTATCGGGCCCTTGATCTATGTAGATTAACTAGCGGCACTTGGACTATCTACATTAACTAGAGGGCCCTTGGACTATGTAGATTCCCTAGCGGGGACTTGGACTAAGTAGGTTCACTAGCGGGCACTTAGACTCTGTATGTTCCCTAGCGGGCACTTGGACTATATATGTTCCTTACAGACACTTGAACTATGTAAGTTAACTACTGGGCACTTGGACTATGTAGGTTAACTAGCGGGCCCTTAGACTATCTATGTTACCTAGCGGGCACTTGGACTATGTAGGTTAACTACCGGGCACTTGCACTATCTAGGTTACCTAGCGGGCACTTGGACTATGTACGTTCCCTAGCGGGCACTTGGACTATCTATGTTAACTATCAGGCACTTGGACTATGTAGGTTAACTAGGGGACACTTGCACTATGTAGGTTACCTAGAGGCACTTGGACTATCTAGGTTACCTAGCTGTCACTTGAACTATCTACGTTACCTAGCGGGTACTTGGAGTATGTAGGTTACCTACCGGGCTGTTGGACTATCTAGGTTACCAAGCGGATACTTGGACTATCTATGTTAACTAGCGGGCACTTGGACAATGTAGGTTCCCTATCGGGCACTTGGACTAGATAGGTTCCCTAGCGGGCACTGGGTCTATCTAGGTTAACTAGCGGGCACTTGGACTATCTATGTTAACTAGCGAGCACTTGGACTATCTAGGTTAACTAGCGGGCATTTGGACTATTAGGGTCCCTAGCGGTCATTTGGAGTATATTGGTTACCTAGCGGGCACTTGGAGTATATTGGTTACCTAGCGGGCACTTGGACTATGTAGGTTAACGAACGGGCACTTGGACTATGTAGGTAACCTAGTGGTCACTTGAACTGTCTAGGTTACCTAGCGGGCACTTGGAGTATGTAGGTTAACTAGGGGGCACTTGGACTATCTAGGTTAACTAGCGGGCCCTTGGACGATGTTGGTTAACTAGCGGGCCCTTGGACTATGTAGGTTAACTAGCGGGCCCTTGGACTATGTTGATTAACTAGCAGCACATGGACTATCTACATTAAGTAGCGGGCCCTTGGACTATGTAGATTCCCTAGCGGGCACTTGGATTATGTATGTTCCAGAGCGGGCACTTGGACTATCTACGTTAACTAACGGGCCCTTGGACTATGTAGATTCCCTAGCGGGCACTTGGACTACATAGGTTCCCTAGCGGGCACTTAGACTCCGTATGTTCCCTAGCGGGCACTTGGACTATATATGTTCCTTACGGACACTTGAACTATGTGAGTTAACTACCGGGCACTTGGACTATGTAGGTTAACTAGCGGGCCCTTAGACTATCTAGGTGACCTAGCGGGCACTTGGACTATGTAGGTTAACTAGCGGGCACTTGCACTATCTAGGTTACCTAGCGGGGACTTGGACTATGTACGTTCCCTAGCGGGAACTTGGACTATCTATGTTAACTAGAGGGCACTTGGACTATGTAGGTTAACTAGGGGACACTTGCACTATGTAGGTTACCTAGCGGCACGTGGACTATCTAGGTTAACTAGCGGGCACTTGGACTATCTGGGTTAACTAGCGTGCACTTGGACTATGTAGATTCCTTAGAGGGCACTTGGACTATCTAGTTTACCTACGGGGCACTTGGACTATGTAGGTAACCTAGTGGTCACTTGAACTGTCTAGGTTACCTAGCGGGCACTTGGAGTATGTAGGTTAACTAGGGGGCACTTGGACTATCTAGGTTAACTAGCGGGCACTTGGACGATCTAGGTTAACTAGAGGGTCCTTGGACTATGTAGGTTAACTAGCGGGCCCTTGGACTATGTTGATTAACTAGCGGCACATGGACTATCTACATTAAGTAGCGGGCCCTTGGACTATGTAGATTCCCTAGCGGGCACTTGGACTATGTATGTTCCAGAGCGGGCACTTGGACTATCTACGTTAACTAGCGGGCCCTTGGACTATGTAGATTCCCTAGCGGGCACTTGGACTACGTAGGTTCCCTAGCGGGCACTTAGACTCCGTATGTTCCCTAGCGGGCACTTGGACTATATATGTTCCTTACGGACACTTGAACTATGTGAGTTAACTACCGGGCACTGGGACTATGTAGGTTAACTAGCGGGCCCTTAGACTATCTAGGTTACCTAGCGGGCACTTGGACTATGTAGGTTAACGAACGGGCATTCGGACTATGTAGGTTACCTAGCAGACACTTGGACTGTCTAGGTTACCTAGCGGGCACTTGGACTATCTAGGTTGATTAGCGGGCACTTGTACAATGCAGGTTCTCTAGCGGACAATTTGACTATGTAGGTTCCCTAGCGGGCACTTGGACTATATAGGTTCCCTAAGGGCACTTTGACCATGTAGGTTAACTAGCGGGCACTTGGACTATGTAGGTTCCCTATCGGGCATTGGACTATGTAGGTTAACTAGCAGGACCTTGGACTATCTAGGTTACCTAGCGGGCACTTGAACTATGTACATACCCTAGTGGGCACTTGGACTATCTAGGTTACCTAGCGGGCACTTGGACTATGTACGTCCCCTAGCAGGCACTTGGACTATCTATGTTACCTTGAGGGCCCTTGGACTATGTAGGTTAACTAATGGACATTTGGACTCTCTAGATTAACTAGCGGGCCCTTGGACTATCTAGGTTAACTAGCGGGCACTTGGACTATGTAGTTTCCCTAGCGGGCATTTGGATTATTTAGTTTACCTATCGGGCACTTGGACTATGTAGGTTAACGAACGGGCACTTGGACTATGTAGGTAACCTAGTGGTCACTTGAACTGTCTAGGTTACCTAGCGGGCACTTGGAGTATGAAGGTTAACTAGGGGGCACTTGGACTATCTAGGTTAACTACCGGGCCCTTGGACGATGTTGGTTAACTAGCGGGCCCTTGGACTATGTAGCTTAACTAGCGGGCCCTTGGACTATGTAGGTTAACTAGCGGGCACTTGGACGATCTAGGTTAACTAGTGGGTACTTGGACTATGTAGGTTAACTAGCGGGCCCTTGCACTATGTTGATTAACTAGCGGCACTTGGACTATCTACATTAAGTAGCGGGCACTTGGACTACGTAGGTTCCCTAGCGGGCACTTAGACTCTGTATGTTCCCTAGTGGGCACTTGGACTATATATGTTCCTTACGGACACTTGAACTATGTAAGTTAACTACCGGGCACTTGGACTATGTAGGTTAACTAGCGGGCCCTTAGACTATCTAGGATACCTAGCGGGCACTTGGACTATGTAGGTTAACTACCGGGCACTTGCACTATCTAGGTTACCTAGCGAGCACTTGGACTATGTACGTTCCCTAGCGGGCACTTGGACTATCTATGTTAACTAGCGGGCACTTGGACTATGTAGGTTAACTAGGGTACACTTGCACTATGTAGGTTGCCTAGCTAGCACTTGAAATATCTACGTTACCTAGCGGGTTCTTGGAGTATGTAGGTTACCTTGCGGTCTGTTGGACTATCTAGGTTACCAAGCGGGCACTTGGACTATCTAGGTTAAATAAAGGGCACTTGGACTATGTAGGTTCCCTAGCGGGCCCTTGGACTATGTAAGTTCCCTAGCGGGCACTTGGACTATGTGGGTTTCCTGGCGAGCATTTGGACGATCTAGGTTACCTAACGGGCACTTGGACTATGTAGGTTCCCTAGCGGGCATTTGGAATATGTAGGTTCCCTATTGGGCACTTGGACAATGTAGGTTAACTAGAGGGCATTTGGATTATGTCGGTTACCTAGCGGGAACTTGTACTATGTAGGTTCCTTATCGGGCACATAGAGAATGTAGGTTAACTAGGGGGCACTAGGACTATGTAGGTTACCTAGCGGGCCCTTGGACTATCCAGGTTACCTAGCGGGCATTTGGACTATGTAGGCTCCCTAACGGGCATGTGGACTATATAGTTTACCTAGTGGGCACTTAGACTTTGTAGGTTACCTAGCGGGCACTTGGACTATCTAGGTTACCCAGCGGGTACTTGGAGTATGTAGGTTACCTACCGGGCTGTTGGACTATCTAGGTTAAGAAGCGGGCACTTGGACTATCTAGGTTAACTAACGGGCACTTTGACTATGTAGGTTCCCTAGCGGGCCCTTGGACTATGTAAGTTCCCTAGCAGGCACTTGGACTATGTGGGTTCCCTAGCGGGCATTTGGACTATCTAGGTTACCTAACGGGCACTTGGACTATGTGGGTTCCCTAGCGGGCATTTGGACTATCTCGGTTACCTAGGGGGCACTTGGACTATGTACGTTCCCTAGCGGGCACTTGGACTATCTAGGTTACTTAGCGGGCATTTGAAGTATGTATGTTACCTAGCGGGCACTTGGACTATGTATGTTTCCTAGCGGATACTTGGACTATCTATGTTAACTAGCGGGCACTTGGACAATGTAGGTTCCCTATCGGGCACTTGAACTAGATAGGTTCCCTAGCGGGCACTGGGTCTATCTAGGTTAACTAGCGGGCACTTAGACTATCTATGTTAACTAGCGAGCACTTGGACTATGTAGGTTAACTAGCGGGCATTTGGACTATGTAGGTTAACGAACGGGCACTTGGACTATGTAGGTAACCTAGTGGTCACTTGAACTGTCTAGGTTACCTAGCGGGCACTTGGAGTATGTAGGTTAACTAGGGGGCACTTGGACTATCTAGGTTAACTAGCGGGCCCTTGGACGATGTTGGTTAACTAGCGGGCCCTTGGACTATGTAGGTTAACTAGCGGGCCTTTGGACTATGTAGGTTAACTAGCGGGCACTTGGACGATCTAGGTTAACTAGAGGGTGTTTGGACTACGTAGGTTAACTAGCGGGCCCTTGGACTATGTTGATTAACTAGCGGCACATGGACTATCTACATTAAGTAGCGGGCCCTTGGACTATGTAGATTCCCTAGCGGGCACTTGGACTATGTATGTTCCAGAGCGGGCACTTGGACTATTTACGTTAACTAGCGGGCCCTTGGACTATGTAGATTCCCTAGCGGGCACTTGGACTACGTAGGTTCCCTAGCGGGCACTTAGACTCCGTATGTTCCCTAGCGGGCACTTGGACTATATATGTTCCTTACGGACACTTGAACTATGTGAGTTAACTACCGGGCACTTGGACTATGTAGGTTAACTAGCGGGCCCTTAGACTATCTAGGTTACCTAGTGGGCACTTGGACTATGTAGGTTCCTTAGCGGGCACTTGGACTATCTAGTTTACCTAGCGGGCACTTGGACTACGTAAGTTAACTAGCGGGCCCTTGGACTATCTAGGTTACATAGCTGGAACTTGGACTATATAGGTTACCTTGCGGGCACTTGGACTATGTAGGTTAACTACCGGGCACTTGCACTATCTAGGATACCTATCGGGCACTTGGACTATGTACGTTCCCTAGCGGGCACTTGTACTATCTATGTTAACAGGCGGGCACTTGGGCTATGTAGGTTAACTAGGGGACACTTGCACTATGTAGGTTACCTAGTGGCACTTGGACTATCTAGGTTAACTAGCGGGCACTTGGACTATCTGGGTTAACTAGCGTGCACTTGGACTATGTAGGTTCCTTAGCGGGCACTTGGACTATCTAGTTTACCTAGCGGGCACTTGGACTACGTAAGTTAACTAGCGGGCCCTTGGACTATCTAGGTTACATAGCTGGAACTTGGACTATATAGGTTACCTTGCGGGCACTTGGACTATGTAGGTTAACCAAAGACACTTGGACGATCTAGGTTAAATAGTGGGCCATTGGACTATGTAGGTTAACGAACAGCATTTGGACTATGTAAGTTACCTAGCAGGCACTTGGACTGTCTAGGTTACCTAGCAGGCACTTGGACTATCTAGGTTAACGAACGGGCACTTGGACTATATAGGTTAACTAGCGGGCACTTGGACTATGTAGGTTACCTAGCGGGCACTTGCACTATCTAGGGTACCTAGCGTGCACTTGGACTATGTAGGTTACCTAGCGGGCACTTGGCCTATCTAGGTTAACGAAAGGGCACTTGGACTATGTAGGTTACCTAGCGGGCACTTGGATTATCTAGGTTAACTAACAGGAACTTGGAATATCTAGGTTACCTAGTGGGCACTTGGACTATGTAGGTTACCTTGCGGGCACTTGTACTATCTAGGTTACCTAACGGGAACGTGGACTATGTAGGTTAACTAGCGTACACTTGGACGTTCTAGGTTAACTAGCGGGCACTTGGAATATCTAGGTTAACTAGCGGGCCCTTGGACTATGTAGGTTAACTAGCGGGCAATGGGACTATCTAGGTTAACTAGCAGGTTCTTGGACTATGTAGGTTAACTAGCGGGCACTTGGACTATCTAGGTTAACTAGCTGACCTTGGACTATGTAGGTTAACTATCCGGCACTTCGACTATCTAGGTTAACTAGCGGGCACTTGGACTATCTAGGTTAACTAGCGGGAACTTGCACAATACAGGTTCCCTAGCGGGCACTTTGACTATATAGGTTCCCTAGCGGGCACTTGGACTATATAGGTTCCCTACGGGCACTTGGACTATCTAGGTTCCCTAACGGGCACTTGGACTATGTAGGTTCCTCTGCGGGCAATTGGACTATGTAGGTTCCCTATTAGGCACTAGGACTATGTAGGTTAACTAGCGGGCACTTGGATGATCTAGGTTAACTAGCGGGCACTTGGACTATCTAGGTTAACTAGCGGGCACTTGGACTATCTAAGTTAATTAGCGGGCACTTGTACAATGCAGGTTCCCTAGCGGGCACTTTGACTATGTAGGTTCCCTAGCGGGCACTTGGACTATATAGGTTCCCTGCGGGCACTTGGACTATCTAGGTTCCCTAACGGGCACTTGGAATATGAAGGTTCCCTATCGGGCACTTGGTCTATGTAGGTTCCTCAGCGGGCACTTGGACTTTGTAGGTACCCTATCGGGCATTGGACTATGTAGGTTAACTAGCAGGACTTTGGACTATCTAGGTTACCTAGGGGCCACTTGGACTATGTAGGTTAACTAGCGGACACTTGGACAATCTAGGTTACCCAGCGGGCAATTGAACTATGTACATACCCTAGCGGGCACTTGGACTATCTAGGTTACCTAGCGGGCACTTGGACTATGTACGTCCCCTAGCGGGCACTTGGACTATCTAGGTTAACTAGAGGGCCCTTGAACTATGTAGGTTAATTAGCGGGCACTTGGATTATCTGGGTTAACTAGCGGGCACTTAGACGATCTAGGTTAACTAGCGGGCACTTGGACTATCTAGGTTAACTAGCGGGCACTTGGACGATGTAGGTTAACTAGCGGGCCCTTGCACTATGTAGGTTAACTAGCGGGCCCTTGGACTATGTTGATTAACTAGCGGAACTTGGACTATCTACGTTAAGTAGCGGGCCCTTGGACTATGGAGATTCCCTAGCGGGCACTTGGACTATGTATGTTCCAGAGCGGGCACTTGGACTATGTAGGTTCCCTAGCAGGCACTTGGACTATGTAGGTTCCCTAGCGGGCACTTGTACTATATAGGTTAACTAGCGGACACTTGGACGATCTAGGTTAACTAGCGGGTAGTTGGACAATGTAGGTTAACTATCGGGCCCTTGATCTATGTAGATTAACTAGCGGCACTTGGACTATCTACGTTAACTAGAGGGCCCTTGGACTATGTAGATTCCCTAGCGGGGACTTGGACTAAGTAGGTTCACTAGCGGGCACTTAGACTCTGTATGTTCCCTAGCGGGCACTTGGACTATATATGTTCCTTACAGACACTTGAACTATGTAAGTTAACTACTGGGCACTTGGACTATGTAGGTTAACTAGCGGGCCCTTAGACTATCTAGGTTACCTAGCGGGCACTTGGACTATGTAGGTTAACTACCGGGCACTTGCACTATCTAGGTTACCTAGCGGGCACTTGGACTATGTACGTTCCCTAGCGGGCACTTGGACTATCTATGTTAACTATCAGGCACTTGGACTATGTAGGTTAACTAGGGGACACTTCCACTATGTAGGTTACCTAGAGGCACTTGGACTATCTAGGTTACCTAGCTGTCACTTGAACTATCTACGTTACCTAGCGGGTACTTGGAGTATGTAGGTTACCTACCGGGCTGTTGGACTATCTAGGTTACCAAGCGGATACTTGGACTATCTATGTTAACTAGCGGGCACTTGGACAATGTAGGTTCCCTATCGGGCATTTGGACTAGATAGGTTCCCTAGCGGGCACTGGGTCTATCTAGGTTAACTAGCGGGCACTTGGACTATCTATGTTAACTAGCGAGCACTTGGACTATCTAGGTTAACTAGCGGGCATTTGGACTATTAGGGTCCCTAGCGGTCATTTGGAGTATATTGGTTACCTAGCGGGCACTTGGAGTATATTGGTTACCTAGCGGGCACTTGGACTATGTAGGTTAACGAACGGGCACTTGGACTATGTAGGTAACCTAGTGGTCACTTGAACTGTCTAGGTTACCTAGCGGGCACTTGGAGTATGTAGGTTAACTAGGGGGCACTTGGACTATCTAGGTTAACTAGCGGGCCCTTGGACGATGTTGGTTAACTAGCGGGCCCTTGGACTATGTAGGTTAACTAGCGGGCCCTTGGACTATGTTGATTAACTAGCGGCACATGGACTATCTACATTAAGTAGCGGGCCCTTGGACTATGTAGATTCCCTAGCGGGCACTTGGACTATGTATGTTCCAGAGCGGGCACTTGGACTATCTACGTTAACTAACGGGCCCTTGGACTATGTAGATTCCCTAGCGGGCACTTGGACTACGTAGGTTCCCTAGCGGGCACTTAGACTCCGTATGTTCCCTAGCGGGCACTTGGACTATATATGTTCCTTACGGACACTTGAACTATGTGAGTTAACTACCGGGCACTTGGACTATGTAGGTTAACTAGCGGGCCCTTAGACTATCTAGGTTACCTAGTGGGCACTTGGACTATGTAGGTTCCTTAGCGGGCACTTGGACTATCTAGTTTACCTAGCGGGCACTTGGACTACGTAAGTTAACTAGCGGGCCCTTGGACTATCTAGGTTACATAGCTGGAACTTGGACTATATAGGTTACCTTGCGGGCACTTGGACTATGTAGGTTAACTACCGGGCACTTGCACTATCTAGGATACCTATCGGGCACTTGGACTATGTACGTTCCCTAGCGGGCACTTGTACTATCTATGTTAACAGGCGGGCACTTGGGCTATGTAGGTTAACTAGGGGACACTTGCACTATGTAGGTTACCTAGTGGCACTTGGACTATCTAGGTTAACTAGCGGGCACTTGGACTATCTGGGTTAACTAGCGTGCACTTGGACTATGTAGGTTCCTTAGCGGGCACTTGGACTATCTAGTTTACCTAGCGGGCACTTGGA
Source organism: Tenrec ecaudatus (assembly GCF_050624435.1). Lineage (NCBI taxonomy): Eukaryota > Metazoa > Chordata > Mammalia > Afrosoricida > Tenrecidae > Tenrec > Tenrec ecaudatus. The sequence goes on from NW_027457782.1 coordinate 690,076, forward strand.
CTACGTAAGTTAACTAGCGGGCCCTTGGACTATCTAGGTTACATAGCTGGAACTTGGACTATATAGGTTACCTTGCGGGCACTTGGACTATGTAGGTTAACCAAAGACACTTGGACGATCTAGGTTAAATAGTGGGCCATTGGACTATGTAGGTTAACGAACAGCATTTGGACTATGTAAGTTACCTAGCAGGCACTTGGACTGTCTAGGTTACCTAGCAGGCACTTGGACTATCTAGGTTAACGAACGGGCACTTGGACTATATAGGTTAACTAGCGGGCACTTGGACTATGTAGGTTACCTAGCGGGCACTTGCACTATCTAGGGTACCTAGCGTGCACTTGGACTATGTAGGTTACCTAGCGGGCACTTGGCCTATCTAGGTTAACGAAAGGGCACTTGGACTATGTAGGTTACCTAGCGGGCACTTGGATTATCTAGGTTAACTAACAGGAACTTGGAATATCTAGGTTACCTAGTGGGCACTTGGACTATGTAGGTTACCTTGCGGGCACTTGTACTATCTAGGTTACCTAACGGGAACGTGGACTATGTAGGTTAACTAGCGTACACTTGGACGTTCTAGGTTAACTAGCGGGCACTTGGAATATCTAGGTTAACTAGCGGGCCCTTGGACTATGTAGGTTAACTAGCGGGCAATGGGACTATCTAGGTTAACTAGCAGGTTCTTGGACTATGTAGGTTAACTAGCGGGCACTTGGACTATCTAGGTTAACTAGCTGACCTTGGACTATGTAGGTTAACTATCCGGCACTTCGACTATCTAGGTTAACTAGCGGGCACTTGGACTATCTAGCTTAACTAGCGGGAACTTGCACAATACAGGTTCCCTAGCGGGCACTTTGACTATATAGGTTCCCTAGCGGGCACTTGGACTATATAGGTTCCCTACGGGCACTTGGACTATCTAGGTTCCCTAACGGGCACTTGGACTATGTAGGTTCCTCTGCGGGCAATTGGACTATGTAGGTTCCCTATTAGGCACTAGGACTATGTAGGTTAACTAGCGGGCACTTGGATGATCTAGGTTAACTAGCGGGCACTTGGACTATCTAGGTTAACTAGCGGGCACTTGGACTATCTAAGTTAATTAGCGGGCACTTGTACAATGCAGGTTCCCTAGCGGGCACTTTGACTATGTAGGTTCCCTAGCGGGCACTTGGACTATATAGGTTCCCTGCGGGCACTTGGACTATCTAGGTTCCCTAACGGGCACTTGGAATATGAAGGTTCCCTATCGGGCACTTGGTCTATGTAGGTTCCTCAGCGGGCACTTGGACTTTGTAGGTACCCTATCGGGCATTGGACTATGTAGGTTAACTAGCAGGACTTTGGACTATCTAGGTTACCTAGGGGCCACTTGGACTATGTAGGTTAACTAGCGGACACTTGGACAATCTAGGTTACCCAGCGGGCAATTGAACTATGTACATACCCTAGCGGGCACTTGGACTATCTAGGTTACCTAGCGGGCACTTGGACTATGTACGTCCCCTAGCGGGCACTTGGACTATCTAGGTTAACTAGAGGGCCCTTGAACTATGTAGGTTAATTAGCGGGCACTTGGATTATCTGGGTTAACTAGCGGGCACTTAGACGATCTAGGTTAACTAGCGGGCACTTGGACTATCTAGGTTAACTAGCGGGCACTTGGACGATGTAGGTTAACTAGCGGGCCCTTGCACTATGTAGGTTAACTAGCGGGCCCTTGGACTATGTTGATTAACTAGCGGAACTTGGACTATCTCCGTTAAGTAGCGGGCCCTTGGACTATGGAGATTCCCTAGCGGGCACTTGGACTATGTATGTTCCAGAGCGGGCACTTGGACTATGTAGGTTCCCTAGCAGGCACTTGGACTATGTAGGTTCCCTAGCGGGCACTTGTACTATATAGGTTAACTAGCGGACACTTGGACGATCTAGGTTAACTAGCGGGTAGTTGGACAATGTAGGTTAACTATCGGGCCCTTGATCTATGTAGATTAACTAGCGGCACTTGGACTATCTACGTTAACTAGAGGGCCCTTGGACTATGTAGATTCCCTAGCGGGGACTTGGACTAAGTAGGTTCACTAGCGGGCACTTAGACTCTGTATGTTCCCTAGCGGGCACTTGGACTATATATGTTCCTTACAGACACTTGAACTATGTAAGTTAACTACTGGGCACTTGGACTATGTAGGTTAACTAGCGGGCCCTTAGACTATCTAGGTTACCTAGCGGGCACTTGGACTATGTAGGTTAACTACCGGGCACTTGCACTATCTAGGTTACCTAGCAGGCACTTGGACTATGTACGTTCCCTAGCGGGCACTTGGACTATCTATGTTAACTATCAGGCACTTGGACTATGTAGGTTAACTAGGGGACACTTCCACTATGTAGGTTACCTAGAGGCACTTGGACTATCTAGGTTACCTAGCTGTCACTTGAACTATCTACGTTACCTAGCGGGTACTTGGAGTATGTAGGTTACCTACCGGGCTGTTGGACTATCTAGGTTACCAAGCGGATACTTGGACTATCTATGTTAACTAGCGGGCACTTGGACAATGTAGGTTCCCTATCGGGCATTTGGACTAGATAGGTTCCCTAGCGGGCACTGGGTCTATCTAGGTTAACTAGCGGGCACTTGGACTATCTATGTTAACTAGCGAGCACTTGGACTATCTAGGTTAACTAGCGGGCATTTGGACTATTAGGGTCCCTAGCGGTCATTTGGAGTATATTGGTTACCTAGCGGGCACTTGGAGTATATTGGTTACCTAGCGGGCACTTGGACTATGTAGGTTAACGAACGGGCACTTGGACTATGTAGGTAACCTAGTGGTCACTTGAACTGTCTAGGTTACCTAGCGGGCACTTGGAGTATGTAGGTTAACTAGGGGGCACTTGGACTATCTAGGTTAACTAGCGGGCCCTTGGACGATGTTGGTTAACTAGCGGGCCCTTGGACTATGTAGGTTAACTAGCGGGCCCTTGGACTATGTTGATTAACTAGCGGCACATGGACTATCTACATTAAGTAGCGGGCCCTTGGACTATGTAGATTCCCTAGCGGGCACTTGGACTATGTATGTTCCAGAGCGGGCACTTGGACTATCTACGTTAACTAACGGGCCCTTGGACTATGTAGATTCCCTAGCGGGCACTTGGACTACGTAGGTTCCCTAGCGGGCACTTAGACTCCGTATGTTCCCTAGCGGGCACTTGGACTATATATGTTCCTTACGGACACTTGAACTATGTGAGTTAACTACCGGGCACTTGGACTATGTAGGTTAACTAGCGGGCCCTTAGACTATCTAGGTGACCTAGCGGGCACTTGGACTATGTAGGTTAACTAGCGGGCACTTGCACTATCTAGGTTACCTACCGGGCACTTGGACTATGTACGTTCCCTAGCGGGCACTTGGACTATCTATGTTAACAAGAGGGCACTTGGACTATGTAGGTTAACTAGGGGACACTTGCACTATGTAGGTTACCTAGCGGCACGTGGACTATCTAGGTTAACTAGCGGGCACTTGGACTATCTGGGTTAACTAGCGTGCACTTGGACTATGTAGGTTCCTTAGAGGGCACTTGGACTATCTAGTTTACCTACGGGGCACTTGGACTATGTAGGTAACCTAGTGGTCACTTGAACTGTCTAGGTTACCTAGCGGGCACTTGGAGTATGTAGGTTAACTAGGGGGCACTTGGACTATCTAGGTTAACTAGCGGGCCCTTGGACGATGTTGGTTAACTAGCGGGCCCTTGGACTATGTAGGTTAACTAGCGGGCCCTTGGACTATGTAGGTTAACTAGCGGGCACTTGGACGATCTAGGTTAACTAGAGGGTGTTTGGACTACGTAGGTTAACTAGCGGGCCCTTGGACTATGTTGATTAACTAGCGGCACATGGACTATCTACATTAAGTAGCGGGCCCTTGGACTATGTAGATTCCCTAGCGGGCACTTGGACTATGTATGTTCCAGAGCGGGCACTTGGACTATTTACGTTAACTAGCGGGCCCTTGGACTATGTAGATTCCCTAGCGGGCACTTGGACTACGTAGGTTCCCTAGCGGGCACTTAGACTCCGTATGTTCCCTAGCGGGCACTTGGACTATATATGTTCCTTACGGACACTTGAACTATGTGAGTTAACTACCAGGCACTTGGACTATGTAGGTTAACTAGCGGGCCCTTAGACTATCTAGGTTACCTAGTGGGCACTTGGACTATGTAGGTTCCTTAGCGGGCACTTGGACTATCTAGTTTACCTAGCGGGCACTTGGACTACGTAAGTTAACTAGCGGGCCCTTGGACTATCTAGGTTACATAGCTGGAACTTGGACTATATAGGTTACCTTGCGGGCACTTGGACTATGTAGGTTAACTACCGGGCACTTGCACTATCTAGGATACCTATCGGGCACTTGGACTATGTACGTTCCCTAGCGGGCACTTGTACTATCTATGTTAACAGGCGGGCACTTGGGCTATGTAGGTTAACTAGGGGACACTTGCACTATGTAGGTTACCTAGTGGCACTTGGACTATCTAGGTTAACTAGCGGGCACTTGGACTATCTGGGTTAACTAGCGTGCACTTGGACTATGTAGGTTCCTTAGCGGGCACTTGGACTATCTAGTTTACCTAGCGGGCACTTGGACTACGTAAGTTAACTAGCGGGCCCTTGGACTATCTAGGTTACATAGCTGGAACTTGGACTATATAGGTTACCTTGCGGGCACTTGGACTATGTAGGTTAACCAAAGACACTTGGACGATCTAGGTTAAATAGTGGGCCATTGGACTATGTAGGTTAACGAACAGCATTTGGACTATGTAAGTTACCTAGCAGGCACTTGGACTGTCTAGGTTACCTAGCAGGCACTTGGACTATCTAGGTTAACGAACGGGCACTTGGACTATATAGGTTAACTAGCGGGCACTTGGACTATGTAGGTTACCTAGCGGGCACTTGCACTATCTAGGGTACCTAGCGTGCACTTGGACTATGTAGGTTACCTAGCGGGCACTTGGCCTATCTAGGTTAACGAAAGGGCACTTGGACTATGTAGGTTACCTAGCGGGCACTTGGATTATCTAGGTTAACTAACAGGAACTTGGAATATCTAGGTTACCTAGTGGGCACTTGGACTATGTAGGTTACCTTGCGGGCACTTGTACTATCTAGGTTACCTAACGGGAACGTGGACTTTGTAGGTTAACTAGCGTACACTTGGACGTTCTAGGTTAACTAGCGGGCACTTGGAATATCTAGGTTAACTAGCGGGCCCTTGGACTATGTAGGTTAACTAGCGGGCAATGGGACTATCTAGGTTAACTAGCAGGTTCTTGGACTATGTAGGTTAACTAGCGGGCACTTGGACTATCTAGGTTAACTAGCTGACCTTGGACTATGTAGGTTAACTATCCGGCACTTCGACTATCTAGGTTAACTAGCGGGCACTTGGACTATCTAGGTTAACTAGCGGGAACTTGCACAATACAGGTTCCCTAGCGGGCACTTTGACTATATAGGTTCCCTAGCGGGCACTTGGACTATATAGGTTCCCTACGGGCACTTGGACTATCTAGGTTCCCTAACGGGCACTTGGACTATGTAGGTTCCTCTGCGGGCAATTGGACTATGTAGGTTCCCTATCAGGCACTAGGACTATGTAGGTTAACTAGCGGGCACTTGGATGATCTAGGTTAACTAGCGGGCACTTGGACTATCTAGGTTAACTAGCGGGCACTTGGACTATCTAGGTTAATTAGCGGGCACTTGTACAATGCAGGTTCCCTAGCGGGCAATTTGACTATGTAGGTTCCCTAGCGGGCACTTGGATTATATAGGTTCCCTGCGGGCACTTGGACTATCTAGGTTCCCTAACGGGCACTTGGAATATGAAGGTTCCCTATCGGGCACTTGGTCTATGTAGGTTCCTCAGCGGGCACTTGGACTTTGTAGGTACCCTATCGGGCATTGGACTATGTAGGTTAACTAGCAGGACTTTGGACTATCTAGGTTACCTAGGGGCCACTTGGACTATGTAGGTTAACTAGCGGACACTTGGACAATCTAGGTTACCCAGCGGGCAATTGAACTATGTACATACCCTAGCGGGCACTTGGACTATCTAGGTTACCTAGCGGGCACTTGGACTATGTACGTCCCCTAGCGGGCACTTGGACTATCTAGGTTAACTAGAGGGCCCTTGAACTATGTAGGTTAATTAGCGGGCACTTGGATTATCTGGGTTAACTAGCGGGCACTTAGACGACCTAGGTTAACTAGCGGGCACTTGGACTATCTAGGTTAACTAGCGGGCACTTGGATGATGTAGGTTAACTAGCGGGCCCTTGGACTATGTAGGTTAACTAGCGGGCCCTTGGACTATGTTGATTAACTAGCGGAACTTGGACTATCTACGTTAAGTAGCGGGCCCTTGGACTATGGAGATTCCCTAGCGGGCACTTGGACTATGAATGTTCCAGAGCGGGCACTTGGACTATGTAGGTTCCCTAGCAGGCACTTGGACTATGTAGGTTCCCTAGCGGGCACTTGTACTATATAGGTTAACTAGCGGACACTTGGACGATCTAGGTTAACTAGCGGGTAGTTGGACAATGTAGGTTAACTATCGGGCCCTTGATCTATGTAGATTAACTAGCGGCACTTGGACTATCTACGTTAACTAGAGGGCCCTTGGACTATGTAGATTCCCTAGCGGGGACTTGGACTAAGTAGGTTCACTAGCGGGCACTTAGACTCCGTATGTTCCCTAGCGGGCACTTGGACTATATATGTTCCTTACAGACACTTGAACTATGTAAGTTAACTACTGGGCACTTGGACTATGTAGGTTAACTAGCGGGCCCTTAGACTATCTAGGTTACCTAGCGGGCACTTGGACTATGTAGGTTAACTACCGGGCACTTGCACTATCTAGGTTACCTAGCGGGCACTTGGACTATGTACGTTCCCTAGCGGGCACTTGGACTATCTATGTTAACTATCAGGCACTTGGACTATGTAGGTTAACTAGGGGACACTTGCACTATGTAGGTTACCTAGAGGCACTTGGACTATCTAGGTTACCTAGCTGTCACTTGAACTATCTACGTTACCTAGCGGGTACTTGGAGTATGTAGGTTACCTACCGGGCTGTTGGACTATCTAGGTTACCAAGCGGATACTTGGACTATCTATGTTAACTAGCGGGCACTTGGACAATGTAGGTTCCCTATCGGGCACTTGGACTAGATAGGTTCCCTAGCGGGCACTGGGTCTATCTAGGTTAACTAGCGGGCACTTGGACTATCTATGTTAACTAGCGAGCACTTTGACTATCTAGGTTAACTAGCGGGCATTTGGACTATTAGGGTCCCTAGCGGTCATTTGGAGTATATTGGTTACCTAGCGGGCACTTGGAGTATATTGGTTACCTAGCGGGCACTTGGACTATGTAGGTTAACGAACGGGCACTTGGACTATGTAGGTAACCTAGTGGTCACTTGAACTGTCTAGGTTACCTAGCGGGCACTTGGAGTATGTAGGTTAACTAGGGGGCACTTGGACTATCTAGGTTAACTAGCGGGCCCTTGGACGATGTAGGTTAACTAGCGGGCCCTTGGACTATGTAGGTTAACTAGCGGGCCCTTGGACTATGTTGATTAACTAGCGGCACATGGACTATCTACATTAAGTAGCGGGCCCTTGGACTATGTAGATTCCCTAGCGGGCACTTGGACTATGTATGTTCCAGAGCGGGCACTTGGACTATCTACGTTAACTAACGGGCCCTTGGACTATGTAGATTCCCTAGCGGGCACTTGGACTACGTAGGTTCCCTAGCGGGCACTTAGACTCCGTATGTTCCCTAGCGGGCACTTGGACTATATATGTTCCTTACGAACACTTGAACTATGTGAGTTAACTACCGGGCACTTGGACTATGTAGGTTAACTAGCGGGCCCTTAGACTATCTAGGTGACCTAGCGGGCACTTGGACTATGTAGGTTAACTAGCGGGCACTTGCACTATATAGGTTACCTAGCGGGCACTTGGAATATGTACGTTCCCTAGCGGGCACTTGGACTATCTATGTTAACTAGAGGGCACTTGGACTATGTAGGTTAACTAGGGGACACTTGCACTATGTAGGTTACCTAGCGGCACGTGGACTATCTAGGTTAACTAGCGGGCACTTGGACTATCTGGGTTAACTAGCGTGCACTTGGACTATGTAGGTTCCTTAGAGGGCACTTGGACTATCTAGTTTACCTACGGGGCACTTGGACTATGTAGGTAACCTAGTGGTCACTTGAACTGTCTAGGTTACCTAGCGGGCACTTGGAGTATGTAGGTTAACTAGGGGGCACTTGGACTATCTAGGTTAACTAGCGGGCACTTGGACGATCTAGGTTAACTAGAGGGTCCTTGGACTATGTAGGTTAACTAGCGGGCCCTTGGACTATGTTGATTAACTAGCGGCACATGGACTATCTACATTAAGTAGCGGGCCCTTGGACTATGTAGATTCCCTAGCGGGCACTTGGACTATGTATGTTCCAGAGCGGGCACTTGGACTATCTACGTTAACTAGCGGGCCCTTGGACTATGTAGATTCCCTAGCGGGCACTTGGACTACGTAGGTTCCCTAGCGGGCACTTAGACTCCGTATGTTCCCTAGCGGGCACTTGGACTATATATGTTCCTTACGGACACTTGAACTATGTGAGTTAACTACCGGGCACTGGGACTATGTAGGTTAACTAGCGGGCCCTTAGACTATCTAGGTTACCTAGCGGGCACTTGGACTATGTAGGTTAACGAACGGGCATTCGGACTATGTAGGTTACCTAGCAGACACTTGGACTGTCTAGGTTACCTAGCGGGCACTTGGACTATCTAGGTTGATTAGCGGGCACTTGTACAATGCAGGTTCTCTAGCGGACAATTTGACTATGTAGGTTCCCTAGCGGGCACTTGGACTATATAGGTTCCCTAAGGGCACTTTGACCATGTAGGTTAACTAGCGGGCCCTTGGACTATCTAGGTTAACTAGCGGGCACTTGGACTATCTAGGATAATTAGCGGGCACTTGGACTATCTAGATTAACTAGCGGGCCCTTGGACTATCTAGGTTTACTACCGGGCACTTGGACTATCTAGGTTAACTAGCGGGCACTTGGACTATGTAGTTACCCTAGCGGGCATTTGGATTATTTAGGTTACCTAGTGGGCACTTGGACTATGTAGGTTACCTAGCGGGCACTTGGACTATGTACATCCCCTAGCAGGCATTTGGACTATCTAGGTTAACTAGTGGACCCTTGGACTATGTAGGTTAACTAGGGGGCACTTGGAATATCTAGGTTAACTAGCGGGCACTTAGACCATCTAGGTTAACTAACGGGCACTTTGACTATGTAGGTTCCCTAGCGGGCCCTTGGACTATGTAAGTTCCCTATCGGGCACTTGGACTAGGTAGATTCCTTAGCGGGCATTTGGACTATCTAGGTTACCTAACGTGCACTTGGACTATGTGGGTTCCCTAGCGGGCATTTGGACTATCTAGGTTACCAAGCGGGCACTTGGACTATGTACGTTACCTAGCGGGCACTTGGACTATGTACGTTTCCTAGCGGGTATTTGGACTATCTATGTTAACTAGCGGGCACTTGGACTATGTAGGTTCCCTATCGGGCACTTGGACTAGATAAGTTCCCTAGCGGGCACTTGGTCTATCTAGTTTAACTAGCGGGCACTTGGACTATCTATGTTAACTAGCGAGCACTTGGACTATCTAGGTTAATTAGCGGGCATTTGGACTATTAGGGTCCCTAGCGGGCATTTGGAGTATATTGGTTACCTAGCGGGCACTTAAACTATGTAGGTTAACGAACGGGCACTTAGACTATGTAGGTAACCTAGTGGTCACTTGAACTGTCTAGGTTACCTAGCGGGCACTTGGAGTATGTAGGTTAACTAGGGGGCATTGGACTATCTAGGTTAACTAGCGGGCCCTTGGACGATGTAGGTTAACTAGCGGGCCCTTGGACTATGTAGGTTAAGTAGCGGGCCCTTGGACTATGTAGATTCCCTAGCGGGCACTTGGACTATGTATGTTCCAGAGCGGGCACTTGGACTATGTAAGTTCCCTAGCAGGCACTTGGACTATGTAGGTTAACTAGCGGACACTTGAACGATCTAGGTTAACTAGCGGATAGTTGGACTATGTAGCTTAACTAGCGGGCCCTTGAACTATGTAGATTAACTAGCGGCACTTGGAGTATCTACGTTAACTAGAGGGCCCTTGGACTATGTAGATTCCCTAGCGGGGACTTGGACAACGTAGGTTCCCTAGCGGGCACTTAGACTCTGTATGTTCCCTAGCGGGCACTTGGACTATATATGTTCCTTACGGACACTTGAAATATGTAAGTTAACTACCGGGCACTTGGACTATGTAGGTTAACTAGCGGGCCCTTAGACTATCTAGGTTACCTAGCGGGCACTTGGACTATGTAGGTTAACTACCGGGCATTTGCACTATCTAGGTTACCTAGCGGGCACTTGGACTATGTACGTCCCCTAGCGGGCACTTGGACTATCTATGTTAACTAGCAGGCACTTGGACTATGTAGGTTAACTAGGGGACACTTGCACTATGTAGGTTACCTAGCGGCACTTGGACTATCTAGGTTAACTAGCGGGCACTTGGACTATCTGGGTTAACTAGCGTGCACTTAGACTACGTAGGTTCCTTAGCGGGCACTTGGACTATCTAGGTTACCTAACGGGAACTTGGACTATGTAGGTTAACTAGCGTACACTTGGACGTTCTAGGTTAACTAGCGGGCACTTGGAATATCTAGGTTAACTAGCGGGAACTTGGACTATGTATGTTAACGAACGGGCACTTGGACTATGTAGGTAACCTAATGGTCACTTGAACTGTCTAGGTTACCTAGCGGGCACTTGGAGTATGTAGGTTAACTAGGGGTCACTTGGACTTCTAGGTTAACTAGCAGGCCCTTGGACGATGTAGGTTAACTAGCGGGCCCTTGGACTATGTAGGTTAACTAGCAGGCCCTTGGACTATGTTGATTAACTAGCGGCACTTGGACTATCTACGTTAAGTAGCTGGCCCTTGGACTATGTAGAGTCCCTAGCGGGCACTTGGACTATGTATGTTCCAGTGCGGGCACTTGGACTATGTAGGTTCCCTAGCAGGCACTTGGACTATGTAGGTTCCCTAGCGGGCACTTGGACTATATAGGTTAACTAGCGGACACTTGGACGATCTAGGTTAACTAGCGGGTAGTTGGACTATGTAGGTTAACTAGCGGGCCCTTGAACTATGTAGATTAACTAGCGGCACTTGGACTATCTACGTTAACTAGAGGGCCCTTGGACTATGTAGATTCCCTAGCGGGGACTTGGACTACATAGGTTACCTAGCGGGCACTTAGACTCTGTATGTTCCCTAGCGGGCACTTGGACTATATATGTTCCTTACAGACACTTGAACTCTGTAAGTTAACTACCGGGCACTTGGACTATGTAGGATAAGTAGCGGGCCCTTAGACTATCTAGGTTACCTAGCGGTCAATTGGACTATGTAGGTTAACTACCGGGCACTTGCACTATCTAGGATACCTATCGGGCACTTGGACTATGTACGTTCCCTAGCGGGCACTTGGACTATCTATGTTAACAGGCGGGCACTTGGGCTATGTAGGTTAACTAGGGGACACTTGCACTATGTAGGTTACCTAGTGGCACTTGGACTATCTAGGTTAACTAGCGGGCACTTGGACTATCTGGGTTAACTAGCGTGCACTTGGACTATGTAGGTTCCTTAGCGGGCACTTGGACTATCTAGTTTACCTAGAGGGCACTTGGACTATGTAGGTTAACTAGCGGGCCCTTGGACTATCTAGGTTACATAGCTGGAACATGGACTATCTAGGTTACCTTGCGGGCACTTGGACTATGTAGGTTAACCAAAGACACTTGGACGATCTTGGTTAAATAGTGGGCCCTTGGACTATGTAGGTTAACGAACGGGCATTTGGACTATGTAAGTTACCTAGCAGGCACTTGGACTGTCTAGGTTACCTAGCGGGCACTTGGACTATCTAGGTTAACGAACGGGCACTTGGACTATCTAGGTTACCTAACGGGCACTTGGACTATCTTGGTTTCTTAGCGGGTACTTGGACTATATAGGTTACCTAGCGGGCCCTTGGACTATGTAGGTTACCTAGCGGGCACTTGGACTATCTAGGTTAACGAAAGGGCACTTGGACTATGTAGGTTACATAGCGGGCACTTGGACTTCTAGGTTAACGAATGGGCACTTGGACTATGTATGTTGCATAGCGGGGAATTAGATTATCTAGGTTAGGTAACGGGCACTTGGACTATCTAGGTTACCTAGCGGGAACTTGGACTATGTAGGTTACCTAGCAGGCACTTGGACTATCTAGGTTACCTAACGGGCACTTGGACTATCTTGGTTTCTTAGCGGGCACTTGGACTATATAGGTTACCTAGCGGGCCCTTGGACTATGTAGGTTACCTAGCGGGCACTTGGACTATCTAGGTTAACGAAAGGGCACTTGGACTATGTAGGTTACATAGCGGGCACTTGGATTATCTAGGTTAGCTAACAAGAACTTGGAATATCTAGGTTACCTAGCGGGCACTTAGACTATGTAGGTTATCTTGCGGGCACTTGTACTATGTAGGTTACCTAACGGGAACTTGGACTATGTAGGTTAACTAGCATACACTTGGACGATCTAGGTTAACTAGCGGGAACTTGGAATATCTAGGTTAACTAGCGGGCCCTTGGACTATGTAGGTTAACTAGCGGGCACTTGGACTATCTAGGTTAACTAGCTGACCTTGGACTATGTAGGTTAACTAACAGGCACTTCGACTATCTAGCTTAACTAGCGGGCACTTGCACAATGCAGGTTCCCTAGCGGGCACTTTGACTATGTAGTTTCCCTAGCGGGCATTTGGATTATTTAGGTTACCTAGTGGGCACTTGGACTATGTAGGTTACCTAGCGGGCACTTGGAATATATAGGTTAACTAGAAGGCACTTGGACTATCAAGGTTACCTAGCGGGCCCTTGGACTATGTAGGTTACCGGCGTGCACTTGGCCTATCAACGTTAACGAACGGGCACTTGGAATATGTACGTTAACTAGCGGACACTTCGATTATCTAGGTTAGCTAACGGGCAATTGGACTATCTAGGTTACCTAGCGGGCACTTGGACTATGTAGGTTCCCTAGCGGGCACTTGGACTATTTAGGTTACCTAGCAGGCACTTTGACTATCTAGGTTAACAAACGTGCACTTGGACTATGTAGGTAACCTAGCGGGCACTTGGACTGTCTAGGTTACCTAGCAGGCACTTGGCCTATCTACGTTAATGAACGGGCACTTGGACTATGTAGGTTAGCTAGCGGACACTTCGACTATCTAGGTTAGCTAATGGGCAATTGGACTATCTAGGTTCCCTAGCGGGCACTTGGACTATGTAGGTTGCCTAGCGAGCACTTGGACTATGTAGGTTCCCTATCGGGTACTTGGACTGGCTATGTTAACTAGGGGGCAATTGGACAGTCTAGGTTACCTAGTGGGCACTTGGACTATGTAGTTTACCTAGGAGGCACTTGGACTATGTTGGTTAACTAGCGGGCACTTGGACTATCTAGGTTACCTAGCGGGCACGTGGACTATGTACGTTCCCTAGCGGGCACTTGGGCTATCTACGTTCCCTAGCGGGCACTTGGACTATGTAGGTTAACGAACGGGCACTTGGACTATGTAGGTAACCTAATGGTCACTTGGACTGTCTAGGTTATCTAGCGGGGACTTGGACTATGTAGGTTAACTAGAGGGCACTTGGACTATCAAGGTTAACTAGTGGGCCCTTGCTCTATGTAGGTTAACTAGCTGGCCTTTGGACTATGTAAGTTAACTAGAGGGCATTTTGATGATCCTGGTTAACTAGTGGGCACTTGGACTATCTAGGTTAACTAGCGGGCACTTGGACTATCTAGGTTAACTAGCGGGCACTTGGACTATCTAGATTAACTAGCGGGCCCTTGGACTATCTAGGTTTACTAGCGGGCACTTGGACTATCTAGGTTACCTAGCGGGCACTTGGACTATGTACGTCCCCTAGCGGGCACTTGGACTATCTAGTTTAACAAGAGGGCCCTTGGACTATGTAGGTTAACTAGCGGGCACTTGGATTATCTAGGTTAACTAGCAGGCACTTAGACGATCTAGGTTAACTAGCGGGCACTTGGACTATCTAGATTAACTAGCGGGCCCTTGGACTATCTAGGTTTACTAGTGGGCACTTGGACTATCTAGGTTAACTAGCGGGCACTTGGACTATATAGTTTCCCAGCGGGCATTTGGATTATTTAGGTTACCTAGTGGGCATTTGGACTATGTAGGTTACCTAGCGGGCACTTGGACTATGTAGGTTAACTAGAAGACACTTGGACTATCAAGGTTACCTAGCGGGCCCTTGGACTATGTAGGTTACCAGCGGGCACTTGGACTGTCTAGGTTACCTAGCAGGCACTTGGCCTATCTACGTTAACGAACGGGCACTTGGACTATGTAGGTTAACTAGCGGACACTTCGACTATCTAGGTTAGCTAACGGACAATTGGACTATCTAGGTTACCTAGCTTGCACTTGGACTATGTAGGTTGCCTAGCGAGCACTTGGACTATGTAGGTTACCTAGCGAGCACTTGGACTATGTAGGTTCCCTATCGGGTACTTGGACTGTCTAGGTTAACTAGGGGGCAATTGGACAGTCTAGGTTACCTAGTGGGCACTTGGACTATGTAGTTTACCTAGGAGGCACTTGGACTATGTTGGTTAACTAACGGGCACTTGGACTATCTAGGTTACCAAGCGGGCACTTGGACTATGTACGTTCCCTAGCGGGCACTTGGGCTATCTACGTTACCTAGCGGGCACTTGGAATATATAGGTTAACGAACGGGCACTTGGACTATGTAGGTAACCTAATGGTCACTTGGACTGTCTAGGTTACCTAGCGGGACTTGGACTATGTAGGTTAACTAGCGGGCACTTAGACTATCAAGGTTAACTAGCGGGCCCTTGCTCTATGTAGGTTAACTAGCAGGCCTATGGACTATGTAAGTTAACTAGATGGCATTTTGATGATCCTGGTTAACTAGCGGGCACTTGGACTATCTAGATTAACTAGCGGGCACTTGGACTATCTAGGTTAACTAGCGGGCACTTGGACTATCTATGTTAACTAGTGGGCACTTGGACTATCTATGTTAACTACCGGCCACTTGGACTATGTAGGTTAACTAGGGGACACTTGCACTATGTAGGTTACCTAGCGGCACTTGGACTATGTAGGTTAACTAGCGTGCATTTTGACTATGTAGGTTAACTAGAAGACACTTAGACGATCTAGGTTAACTAGTGGGCCCTTGGACTATGTAGGTTAATGCACGGGCATTTGGACTATGTAGGTTACCTAGCAGACACTTGGACTCTCTAGGATACCTAGCGGGCACTTGGCTATCTAGGTTAACGAACGGGCACTTGGACTATCTAGGTTGCCTAGCGGGCATTTGGACTATGTAAGTTACCTAGCGGGCACTTGGACTATGTAGGTTACCTAGCGGGCACTTGGACTATCTAGGTTAACGAAAGGGCACTTGGACTATGTAGGTTACATAGCGGGCACTTGGACTTCTAGGTTAACGAATGGGCACTTGGACTATGTATGTTGCATAGCGGGGAATTAGATTATCTAGGTTAGGTAACGGGCACTTGGACTATCTAGGTTACCTAGCGGGAACTTGGACTATGTAGGTTACCTAGCAGGCACTTGGACTATCTAGGTTACCTAACGGGCACTTGGACTATCTTGGTTTCTTAGCGGGCACTTGGACTATATAGGTTACCTAGCGGGCCCTTGGACTATGTAGGTTACCTAGCGGGCACTTGGACTATCTAGGTTAACGAAAGGGCACTTGGACTATGTAGGTTACATAGCGGGCACTTGGATTATCTAGGTTAGCTAACAAGAACTTGGAATATCTAGGTTACCTAGCGGGCACTTGGACTATGTAGGTTATCTTGCGGGCACTTGTACTATGTAGGTTACCTAAAGGGAACTTGGACTATGTAGGTTAACTAGCATACACTTGGACGATCTAGGTTAACTAGCGGGAACTTGGAATATCTAGGTTAACTAGCGGGCCCTTGGACTATGTAGGTTAACTAGCGGGCACTTGGACTATCTAGGTTAACTAGCTGACCTTGGACTATGTAGGTTAACTATCAGGCACTTCGACTATCTAGCTTAACTAGCGGGCACTTGCACAATGCAGGTTTCCTAGCGGGCACTTTGACTATGTAGTTTCCCTAGCGGGCATTTGGATTATTTAGGTTACCTAGTGGGCACTTGGACTATGTAGGTTACCTAGCGGGCACTTGGAATATGTAGGTTAACTAGAAGGCACTTGGACTATCAAGGTTACCTAGCGGGCCCTTGGACTATGTAGGTTACCGGCGTGCACTTGGACTATCTAGGTTAACGAACGTGCACTTGGACTATGTAGGTAACCTAGCGGGCACTTGGAATGTCGAGGTTACCTAGCAGGCACTTGGCCTATCTACGTTAACGAACGGGCACTTGGAATATGTACGTTAACTAGCGGACACTTCGATTATCTAGGTTAGCTAACGGGCAATTGGACTATCTAGGTTACCTAGCGGGCACTTGGACTATGTAGGTTCCCTAGCGGGCACTTGGACTATTTAGGTTACCTAGCAGGCACTTTGACTATCTAGGTTAACAAACGTGCACTTGGACTATGTAGGTAACCTAGCGGGCACTTGGACTGTCTAGGTTACCTAGCAGGCACTTGGCCTATCTACGTTAATGAACGGGCACTTGGACTATGTAGGTTAACTAGCGGACACTTCGACTATCTAGGTTAGCTAATGGGCAATTGGACTATCTAGGTTACCTAGCGGGCACTTGGACTATGTAGGTTGCCTAGCGAGCACTTGGACTATGTAGGTTCCCTATCGGGTACTTGGACTGGCTATGTTAACTAGGGGGCAATTGGACAGTCTAGGTTACCTAGTGGGCACTTGGACTATGTAGTTTACCTAGGAGGCACTTGGACTATGTTGGTTAACTAGCGGGCACTTGGACTATCTAGGTTACCTAGCGGGCATGTGGACTATGTACGTTCCCTAGCGGGCACTTGGGCTATCTACGTTCCGTAGCGGGCACTTGGACTATGTAGGTTAACGAACGGGCACTTAGATTATGTAGGTAACCTAATGGTCACTTGGACTGTCTAGGTTATCTAGCGGGGACTTGGACTATGTAGGTTAACTAGCGGGCACATGGACTATCAAGGTTAACTAGTGGGCCCTTGCTCTATGTAGGTTAACTAGCTGGCCTTTGGACTATGTAAGTTAACTAGAGGGCATTTTGATGATCCTGGTTAACTAGCGGGCACTTGGACTATCTAGGTTAACTAGCGGGCACTTGGACTATCTAGGTTAACTAGCGGGCACTTGGACTATCTAGATTAACTAGCGGGCCCTTGGACTATCTAGGTTTACTAGCAGGCACTTGGACTATCTAGGTTACCTAGCGGGCACTTGGACTATGTACGTCCCCTAGCGGGCACTTGGACTATCTAGTTTAACAAGAGGGCCCTTGGACTATGTAGGTTAACTAGCGGGCACTTGGATTATCTAGGTTAACTAGCAGGCACTTAGACGATCTAGGTTAACTATCGGGCACTTGGACTATCTAGGTTAACTAGCGGGCACTTGGACTATCTAGATTAACTAGCGGGCCCTTGGACTATCTAGGTTTACTAGCGGGCACTTGGACTATCTAGGTTAACTAGCGGGCACTTGGACTATATAGTTTCCCAGCGGGCATTTGGATTATTTAGGTTACCTAGTGGGCATTTGGACTATGTAGGTTACCTAGCGGGCACGTGGACTATGTAGGTTAACTAGAAGACACTTGGACTATCAAGGTTACCTAGCGGGCCCTTGGACTATGTAGGTTACCAGCGGGCACTTGGACTGTCTAGGTTACCTAGCAGGCACTTGGCCTATCTACGTTAACGAACGGGCACTTGGACTATGTAGGTTAACTAGCGGACACTTCGACTATCTAGGTTAGCTAACGGACAATTGGACTATCTAGGTTACCTAGCTTGCACTTGGACTATGTAGGTTGCCTAGCGAGCACTTGGACTATGTAGGTTACCTAGCGAGCACTTGGACTATGTAGGTTCCCTATTGGGTACTTGGACTGTCTAGGTTAACTAGGGGGCAATTGGACAGTCTAGGTTACCTAGTGGGCACTTGGACTATGTAGTTTACCTAGGAGGCACTCTGACTATGTTGGTTAACTAACGGGCACTTGGACTATCTAGGTTACCAAGCGGGCACTTGGACTATGTACGTTCCCTAGCGGGCACTTGGGCTATCTACGTTACCTAGCGGGCACTTGGAATATATAGGTTAACGAACGGGCACTTGGACTATGTAGGTAACCTAATGGTCACTTGGACTGTCTAGGTTACCTAGCGGGACTTGGACTATGTAGGTTAACTAGCGGGCACTTAGACTATCAAGGTTAACTAGCGGGCCCTTGCTCTATGTAGGTTAACTAGCAGGCCTATGGACTATGTAAGTTAACTAGATGGCATTTTGATGATCCTGGTTAACTAGCGGGCACTTGGACTATCTAGATTAACTAGCGGGCACGTGGACTATCTAGGTTAACTAGCGGGCACTTGGACTATCTATGTTAACTAGTGGGGACTTGGACTATCTATGTTAACTACCGGCCACTTGGACTATGTAGGTTAACTAGGGGACACTTGCACTATGTAGGTTACCTAGCGGCACTTGGACTATGTAGGTTAACTAGCGTGCATTTTGACGATGTAGGTTAACTAGAAGACACTTAGACAATCTAGGTTAACTAGTGGGCCCTTGGACTATGTAGGTTAACGCACGGGCATTTGGACTATGTAGGTTACCTAGCAGACACTTGGACTCTCTAGGTTACCTAGCGGGCACTTGGCTATCTAGGTTAACGAACGGGCACATGGACTATCTAGGTTGCCTAGCGGGCATTTGGACTATGTAAGTTACCTAGCGGGCACTTGGACTATCTAGGTTACCTAGCGGTCAATTGGACTATGTAGGTTAATAGCGGGCACTTGGACTATGTAGGTTACCTAGCGGGCACTTGGACTATCTAGGTTAACGAAAGGGCACTTGGACTATGTAGGTTACCTAGCGGGCACTTGGATTATCTAGGTTAGCTAATAGGAACTTGGAATATCTAGGTTACCTAGCAGGCACTTGGACTATGAAGGTTAGCTAGCGGACTCTTGTACGATCTAGGTTAACTAGCGGGCACTTGGAATATCTAGGTTAACTAGCGGGCCCTAGGACTATGTAGGTTAACTAGCGGGCACTTGGACTATCTAGGTTAACTAGCGGGTTCTTTGACTATGTAGGTTAACTAGCGGGCACTTGGACTATCTAGGTTAACTAGCTGACCTTGGACTATGTAGGTTAACTAGCGGGCACTTGGACTATCTAGGTTAACTAGCGGGCACTTGCACAATGCAGGATCCCTAGCGTGCACTTTGACTATGTAGGTTCCCTAGCGGGCACTTGGAATATATAGGTTCCCTACGGGCACTTGGACTATCTAGGTTCCCTAACGGGCACTTGGAATATGTAGGTTCCCTATCGGGCACTTGGACTATGTAGGTTCCTCTGCGGGCACTTGGACTATGTAGGTTCCCTATCAGGCACTTGGACTATGTAGGTTAACTAGCGGGCCCTTATACTATGTAGATTAACTAGCGGCACTTGGACTATCTACGTTAACTAGCGGGCCCTTGGACTATGTACATTCCCTAGCGGGCACTTCGACTACGTAGTTTCCCTAGCGGGCACTTAGACTCTGTATGTTCCCTAGCGGGCACTAGGATTATATATGTTCCTTACGGACACTTGAACTATGTAAGTTAACTACCGGGCACTTGGACTATGTAGGTTAACTAGCGGGCCCTTAGACTATCCAGGTTACCTAGCGGGCACTTGGACTATGTAGGTTAACTACCGGGCACTTGCCCTATCTAGGTTACCTAGCGGGCACTTGGACTATGTACGTTCCCTAGCGGGCACTTGGACTATCTATGTTATCTAGCGGGCACTTGGACTATGTAGGTTAACTAGTGGACACTTGCACTATGTAGGTTACCTAGTGGCACTTGGACTATCTAGGTTAACTAGCGGGCATTTGGACTATCTGGGTTAACTAGCGTGCACTTGGACTATGTAGGTTCCTTAGCGGGCACTTGGACTATCTAGTTTACCTAGCGGGCACTTGGACTATGTAGGTTAACTAGCGGGCCCATGAACTATCTAGGTTACATAGCTGGAACTTGGACTATATAGGTTACATTGCGGGCACTTGGACTATGTAGGTTAACAAAAGACACTTGGACGATCTAGGTTAACTAGTGAGTACTTGGACTATGTAGGTTACCTAGCGGGCACTTGCACTATCTAGGTAACCTAGCGGGCACTTGGACTATGTAGGTTAATTAGCGGGCACTTGGACTATCTAGGTTACCGAACGGGCATTTGGACTATGTAGGTTACCTAGCGGGCACTTGGACTTCTAGGTTAACAATGGGCACTTGGACTATGTATGTTGCATAGCGGGCAATTGGATTATCTAGGTTAGGTAACGACACTTGGACTATCTAGGTTACCTAGCGGGAATTTGGAATATGTAGGATCCCTATCGGGCACTTGGACTATGTAGGTTCCTCTGCGGGCACTTGGACTATGTAGGTTCCCTATCAGGCACTTGGACTATGTAGGTTAACTAGCGGTCCCTTGAACTATGTAGATTAACTAGCGGGCACTTGGACTATCTAGGTTACTTAGCGGGCACTTGGAGTATGTACGTTACCTAGCGGGCACTTGGACTATGTACGTTTCCTAGCGTGTACTTGGACTATCTATGTTAACTAGCGGGCACTTGGACTATGTAGGTTCCCTATCGGGCACTTGGACTAGATAGGTTCCCTAGCGGGCACTTGGTCTATCTAGGTTAACTAGCGGGCACTTGGACTCTCTATGTTAACTAGCGAGCACTTGGACTATCTAGGTTAACTAGCGGGCATTTGGACTATTAGTTTCCCTAATGGGCATTTTGAGTATAATGGTTACCTAGCGGGCACTTGGACTATGTAGGTTAACGAACGGGCACTTGGACTATGTAGGTAACCTAGTGGTCACTTGAACTGTCTAGATTACCAAGCGGGCACTTGGAGTATGTAGGTTAACTAGGGGGCACTTGGAATATCTAGGTTAACTAGCGGGCCCTTGGACGATGTAGGTTAACTAGCGGGCACGTGGAGGATCTAGGTTAACTAGCGAGTACTTGGACTATGTAGGTTAACTAGCGGGCCCTTGGACTATGTTGATTAACTAGCGGCACTTGGACTATCTACATTAAGTAGCGAGCCCTTGGACTATGTAGATTCCCTAGCGGGCACTTGGACTATGTTAGTTCCAGAGCGGGCACTTGGACAATCTACGTTAACTAGAGGACCCTTGGACTATGTAGATTCCCTAGCGGGCACTTGGACTACGTAGGTTCCCTAGGGGGCACTTAGACTCTGTATGTTCCCTAGCGGGCACTTGGACTATATATGTTCCTTACGGACACTTGAACTATGTAAGCTAACTACCGGGCACTTGGACTATGTAGGATAACTAGCGGGCCCTTAGACTATCTAGGTTACCTAGCGGGCACTTGGATTATGTAGGTTAACTACCGGGCACTTGCACTATCTAGGTTAACTAGCGGGCACTTGGACTATGTACGTTCCCTAGCGGGCACTTGGACTATCTATGTTAACTAGCGGGCACTTGGACTATGTAGGTTAACTAGGGGACACTTGCACTATGTAGGTTACCTAGCGGCACTTCAACTTTCTAGGTTAACTAGCGGGCACTTGGACTATCCGTGTTAACTAGCGTGCATTTGGACTATGTAGGTTCCTTAGCGGGCACTTGGACTATCTAGTTTACCTAGCGGGCACTTGGACTATGTAGGTTAACTAGCGGGCCCTTGGACTATCTAGGTTACATAGCTGGAACTTGGGCTATGTAGGTTACCTTGCGGGCACTTGGACTATGTAGGTTAACCAAAGACACTTGGACGATCTAGGTTAAATAGTGGGCCCTTGGACTATGTAGGTTAACGAACGGGCATTTGGACTATGTAAGTTACCTAGCAGGCACTTGGACTGTCTAGGTTACCTAGCGGGCACTTGGACTATCTAGGTTAACGAAAGGGCACTTGGACTATCTAGGTTAACTAGCGGGCACTTGGACTATGTAGGTTACCTAGCGGGCACTTGCACTATCTAGGTTACCTAGTGGGCACTTGGACTATGTAGGTTAATTCGCGGGCACTTGGACTATCTAGGTTACCGAACGGGCATTTGGACTATGTAGGTTACCTAGCGGGCACTTGGACTTCTAGGTTAACGAATGGGCACTTGGACTATGTATGTTGCATAGCGGGCAATTGGATTATCTAGGTTAGGTAACGGGCACTTGGACTATCTAGGTTACCTAGCAGGAACTTGGACTATGTAGGTTACCTAGCGGGCACTTGGACTATGTAGGTTACCTTGCGGGCACTTGTACTATCTAGATTACCTAACGGGAACTTGGACTATGTAGGTTAACTAGCATACACTTGGACGATCTAGGTTAACTAGCGGGCACTTGGACTATCTATGTTAACTAGCAAGCACTTGGATTATCTAGGTTAACTAGCGGGTATTTGGACTATTAGGGTCCCTAGCGGGCATTTGGAGTATATTGGTTACCTAGCGGGCACTTGGACTATGTAGGTTAACGAACGGGCACTTGGACTATGTAGGTAACCTAGTGGTCACTTGAACTGTCTAGGTTACCTAGCGGGCACTTGGAGTATGTAGGTTAACTAGGGGGCACTTGGACTATCTAGGTTAACTAGCGGGCCCTTGGACGATGTAGGTTAACTAGCGGGCCCTTGGACTATGTAGATTAACTAGCGGGCCCTTGGACTATGTTGATTAACTAGCGGCACTTGGACTATCTATGTTAAGTAGCGGGCCCTTGGACTATGTAGATTCCCTAGCGGGCACTTGGACTATGTATGTTCCAGAGTGGGCACTTGGACTATGTAGGTTCCCTAGCAGGCACTTGGACTATGTAGGTTCCCTAGCGGGCACTTGTACTATGTAGGTTAACTAGCGGACACTTGGACGATCTAGGTTAACTAGCGGGTAGTTGGACTATGTAGGTTAACTAGCGGGCCCTTGAACTATGTAGATTAACTAGTGGCACTTGGACTATCTACGTTAACTAGAGAGCCCTTGGCCTATGTAGATTCCCTAGCGGGCACTTGGACTACGTAGGTTCCCTAACGGGCACTTAGACTCTGTATGTTCCCTAGCGGGCACTTGGAGTATATATGTTCCTTACGGACACTTGAACTATGTAAGTTAACTAATGTGCACTTGGACTATGTAGGTTAACTAGCAGGCCCTTAGACTATCTAGGTTACCTAGCGGGCACTTGGACTATGTAGGTTAACTAGGGGACACTTGCACTATCTAGGTTACCTAGCGGGCACTTGGACTATGTACGTTCCCTAGTGGGCACTTGGACTAGCTATGTTAACTAGCGGGCACTTGGACTATGTAGGTTAACTAGGGGACACTTGCACTATGTAGGTTACCTAGCGGCACTTGGACTATCTAGGTTAACTAGCGGGCACTTGGACTATCTGGGTTAACTAGCGTGCACTTGGACAAGTAGGTTCCTTAGCGGGCACTTGGACTATCTAGTTTACCTAGCGGGCACTTGGACTATGTAGGTTAACTAGCGGGTCCTTGGACTATCTAGGTTACATAGCTGGAACTTGGACTATATAGGTTACATTGCGGGCACTTGGACTATGTAGGTTAACCAAAGACACTTGGACGATGTAGGTTAAATAGTGGGCCCTTGGACTATGTAGGTTAACGAATGGGCATTTGGACTATGTAAGTTACCTAGCAGGCACATGGACTGTCTAGGTTACCTAGCGGGCACTTGGTCTATCTAGGTTAATGAACGTGCACTTGGACTATCTAGGTTAACCAGCGGGCACTTGGACTATGTAGGTTACCTAGCGGGCACTTGCACTATCTAGGTTACCTAGTGGGCAGTTGGACTATGTAGGTTAATTCGCGGGCACTTGGACTATCTAGGTTACCGAACGGGCATTTGGACTATGTAGGTTACCTAGCGGGCACTTGGACTTCTAGGTTAACGAATGGGCACTTGGACTATGTATGTTGCATAGCGGGCAATTGGATTGTCTAGGTTAGGTAACGGGCACTTTGACTATCTAGGTTACCTAGCGGGAACTTGGACTATGTAGGTTACCTAACAAGCACTTGCACTATCTAGGTTAACCAGCGGGCACTTGGACTATGTACGTTCCCTAGCGGGCTCTTGGACTATCTATGTTAACTAGCGGGCACTTGGACTATGTAGGTTAACTAGGGGACACTTGCACTATGTAGGTTACCTAGCGGCACTTGGACTATCTAGGTTAACTAGCGGACACTTGGACTATCTGGTTTAACCAGTGTGCACTTGGACTATGTAGGTTTCTTAGCGGGCACTTGGACTATCTAGTTTACCTAGCGGGCACTTGGACTATGTAGGTTAACTAGCGGGCCCTTGGACTATCTAGGTTACATAGCTGGAACTTGGACTATATAGGTTACCTTGCGGGCACTTGGACTATGTAGGTTAACCAAAGACACTTGGACGATCTAGGTTAAATAGTGGGCCCTTGGACTATGTAGGTTAACGAACGGGCATTTGGACTATGTAAGTTACCTAGCAGGCACTTGGACTGGCTAGGTTACCTAGCGGGCACTTGGACTATCTAGGTTAACGAACGGGCACTTGGACTATCTAGGTTAACTAGCGGGCACTTGGACTATGTAGGTTACCTAGCAAGCACTTGGACTATCTAGGTTAACTAGCGGGCACTGGGACTATCTTGGTTTCTTAGCGGGCACTTGCAGAATGCAGGTTCCCTAGCGGGCACTTTGACTATGTAGGGTCCCTAGAGGGCACTTGGACTATATAGGTTCCCTACGGGCACTTGGACTATCTAGGTTCCCTAACGGGCACTTGGACTAAATAGGTTCCTCTGCGGGCACTTGGACGATGTAGGTTCCCTATCAGGCACTTGGACTATGTAGTTTATCTAGCGGGCACTTGGATGATCAAGGTTAACTAGCGGGTACTTGGACTATCTAGGTTAACTAGCGGGCACTTGGACTATCTAGGTTAATTAGTGGGCACTTGTACAGTGGAGATTCCCTAGCGGGCACTTTGACTATGTAGGTTCCCTAGAGGGCACTTGGACTATATAGGTTCCCTACGGGCACTTGGACTATCTAGGTTCCCTAACGGGCACTTGGAATATGTAGGTTCCCTATCGGGCACTTGGACTATGTAGGTTCCTCAGGGGCCACTTGGACTTTGTAGTTTCCCTATCGGGCATTGGACTATGTAGGTTAACTAGCAGGACCTTGGACTATCTAGGTTACCTAGGGGGCACTTGGACTATGTAGGTTAACTAGCGGACACTTGGACAATCTAGGTTTCCTAGCGGGCAATTGAACTATGAACATACCCTAGCGGGCATTTGGACTATCTAGGTTACCTAGCGGGCACTTGGACTGTCTAGGTTACCTAGCTGGCACTTGGCCTATCTACGTTAACGAACGGGCACTTGGACTATGTAGGTTAACTAGCGGACCCTTCGATTATCTAGGTTAGCTAACGGGCAATTGGACTATCTAGGTTACCTAGCGGGCACTTGGACTATTTAGGTTACCTAGCAGGCACTTGGACTATCTAGGTTACTTAGCGGGCACTTGGAGTATGTACGTTACCTAGCGGGCACTTGGACTATGTACGTTTCCTAGCGGGTACTTGGACTATCTATGTTAACTAGCGGGCACTTGGACTATGTAGGTTCCCTATCGGGCACTTGGACTAGATAGGTTCCCTAGCGGGCACTTGGTCTATCTAGGTTAACTAGCGGGCACTTGGACACTCTATGTTAACTAGCGAGCACTTGGACTATCTAGGTTAACTAGCGGGCATGTGGACTATTAGTTTCCCTAATGGGCATTTTGAGTATAATGGTTACCTAGCGGGCACTTGGACTATGTAGGTTAACGAACGGGCACTTGGACTATGTAGGTAACCTAGTGGTCACTTGAACTGTCTAGATTACCAAGCGGGCACTTGGAGTATGTAGGTTAACTAGGGGGCACTTGGACTATCTAGGTTAACTAGCGGGCCCTTGGACGATATAGGTTAACTAGCGGGCACGTGGAGGATCTAGGTTAACTAGCGAGTACTTGGACTATGTAGGTTAACTAGCGGGCCCTTGGACTATGTTGATTAACTAGCGGCACTTGGACTATCTACATTAAGTAGCGAGCCCTTGGACTATGTAGATTCCCTAGCGGGCACTTGGACTATGTTAGTTCCAGAGCGGGCACTTGGACAATCTACGTTAACTAGAGGACCCTGGGACTATGTAGATTCCCTAGCGGGCACTTGGACTACGTAGGTTCCCTAGGGGGCACTTAGACTCTGTATGTTCCCTAGCGGGCACTTGGACTATATATGTTCCTTACGGACACTTGAACTATGTAAGCTAACTACCGGGCACTTGGACTATGTAGGATAACTAGCGGGCCCTTAGACTATCTAGGTTACCTAGCGGGCACTTGGATTATGTAGGTTAACTACCGGGCACTTGCACTATCTAGGTTAACTAGCGGGCACTTGGACTATGTACGTTCCCTAGCGGGCACTTGGACTATCTATGTTAACGAGCGGGCACTTGGACTATGTAGGTTAACTAGGGGACACTTGCACTATGTAGGTTACCTAGCGGCACTTCAACTTTCTAGGTTAACTAGCGGGCACTTCGACTATCTGTGTTAACTAGCGTGCATTTGGACTATGTAGGTTCCTTAGCGGGCACTTGGACTATCTAGTTTACCTAGCAGGGCACTTGGACTATGTAGGTTAACTAGCGGGCCCTTGGACTATCTAGGTTACATAGCTGGAACTTGGGCTATGTAGGTTACCTTGCGGGCACTTGGACTATGTAGGTTACCTAGCGGGCACTTGGACTATCTAGGTTAACGAAAGGGCACTTGGACTATCTAGGTTAACTAGCGGGTACTTGGACTATGTAGGTTACCTAGCGGGCACTTGCACTATCTAGGTTACCTAGTGGGCACTTGGACTATGTAGGTTAATTCGCGGGCACTTGGACTATCTAGGTTACCGAACGGGCATTTGGACTATGTAGGTTACCTAGCGGGCACTTGGACTTCTAGGTTAACGAATGGGCACTTGGACTATGTATGTTGCATAGCGGGCAATTGGATTATCTAGGTTAGGTAACGGGCACTTGGACTATCTAGGTTACCTAGCAGGAACTTGGACTATGTAGGTTACCTAGCGGGCACTTGGACTATGTAGGTTACCTAACGGGCACTTGGACTATCTTGGTTTCTTAGCGGGCACTTGGATTATCTAGGTTAGCTAACAGGAACTTGGAATATCTAGGTTACCTAGCGGGCACTTGGACTATGTAGGTTATCTTGCCGGCACTTGTACTATCTAGGTTACCTAACGGGAACATGGACTATGTATGTTAACTAGCGTACACTTGGACGATCTACGTTAACTAGCCGGCACTTGGAATATCTAGGTTAACTAGCGGGCCCTTGGACTATGTAGGTTAACTAGCGGGCACTTGGACTATCTAGGTTGACTAGCAGGTTCTTGGACTATGTAGGTTAACTAGCGAGCACTTTGACTATCTAGGTTAACGAGCTGACTTTGGACTATGTAGGTTAACTATCGTTCATTTCGACTTTCTAGGTTAACTAGCGGGCACTTGGACTATCTAGGTTAACTAGCGGGCACTTGCACAGTGCAGGTTCCCTAGCGGGCACTTTGACTATGTAGGTTCCCTAGCGGGCACTTGGACTATATAGGTTCTCTACGGGCACTTGGACTATCTAGGTTCCCTAACGGGCTCTTGGACTATGTAGTTTCCTCTGCGGGCACTTGGACTATGTAGGTTCCCTATCAGGCACTTGGACTATGTAGGTTAACTAGCGGGCACTTGGACTATCTAGGTTAACTAGCTGAACTTGGACTATGTAGGTTAACTATCGGGCACTTGGACTATCTAGGTTAACTAGCGGGCACTTGGACTATGTAGGTTCCCTAGCGGGCACTTGCACTATCTAGGTTACCTAGTGGGCACTTGGACTATGTAGGTTAATTCGCGGGCACTTGGACTATCTAGGTTACCGAACGATCATTTGGACTATGTAGGTTACATAGCGGGCACTTGGACTATCTAGGTTACCTAGCGGGCACTTGGATTATGTAGGTTAACTACCGGGCACTTGCACTATCTAGGTTAACTAGCGGGCACTTGGACTATGTACGTTCCCTAGCGGGCACTTGGACTATCTATGTTAACTAGCGGGCACTTGGACTATGTAGGTTAACTAGGGGACACTTGCACTATGTAGGTTACCTAGCGGCACTTCAACTTTCTAGGTTAACTAGCGGGCACTTGGACTATCCGTGTTAACTAGCGTGCATTTGGACTATGTAGGTTCCTTAGCGGGCACTTGGACTATCTAGTTTACCTAGCGGGCACTTGGACTATGTAGGTTAACTAGCGGGCCCTTGGACTATCTAGGTTACATAGCTGGAACTTGGGCTATGTAGGTTACCTTGCGGGCACTTGGACTATGTAGGTTAACCAAAGACACTTGGACGATCTAGGTTAAATAGTGGGCCCTTGGACTATGTAGGTTAACGAACGGGCATTTGGACTATGTAAGTTACCTAGCAGGCACTTGGACTGTCTAGGTTACCTAGCGGGCACTTGGACTATCTAGGTTAACGAAAGGGCACTTGGACTATCTAGGTTAACTAGCGGGCACTTGGACTATGTAGGTTAATTCGCGGGCACTTGGACTATCTAGGTTAACGAAAGGGCACTTGCACTATCTAGGTTACCTAGTGGGCACTTGGACTATGTAGGTTAATTCGCGGGCACTTGGACTATCTAGGTTACCGAACGGGCATTTGGACTATGTAGGTTACCTAGCGGGCACTTGGACTTCTAGGTTAACGAATGGGCACTTGGACTATGTATGTTGCATAGCGGGCAATTGGATTATCTAGGTTAGGTAACGGGCACTTGGACTATCTAGGTTACCTAGCAGGAACTTGGACTATGTAGGTTACCTAGCGGGCACTTGGACTATGTAGGTTACCTTGCGGGCACTTGTACTATCTAGATTACCTAACGGGAACTTGGACTATGTAGGTTAACTAGCATACACTTGGACGATCTAGGTTAACTAGCGGGCACTTGGACTATCTATGTTAACTAGCAAGCACTTGGATTATCTAGGTTAACTAGCGGGTATTTGGACTATTAGGGTCCCTAGCGGGCATTTGGAGTATATTGGTTACCTAGCGGGCACTTGGACTATGTAGGTTAACGAACGGGCACTTGGACTATGTAGGTAACCTAGTGGTCACTTGAACTGTCTAGGTTACCTAGCGGGCACTTGGAGTATGTAGGTTAACTAGGGGGCACTTGGACTATCTAGGTTAACTAGCGGGCCCTTGGACGATGTAGGTTAACTAGCGGGCCCTTGGACTATGTAGATTAACTAGCGGGCCCTTGGACTATGTTGATTAACTAGCGGCACTTGGACTATCTATGTTAAGTAGCGGGCCCTTGGACTATGTAGATTCCCTAGCGGGCACTTGGACTATGTATGTTCCAGAGTGGGCACTTGGACTATGTAGGTTCCCTAGCAGGCACTTGGACTATGTAGGTTCCCTAGCGGGCACTTGTACTATGTAGGTTAACTAGCGGACACTTGGACGATCTAGGTTAACTAGCGGGTAGTTGGACTATGTAGGTTAACTAGCGGGCCCTTGAACTATGTAGATTAACTAGTGGCACTTGGACTATCTACGTTAACTAGAGAGCCCTTGGCCTATGTAGATTCCCTAGCGGGCACTTGGACTACGTAGGTTCCCTAACGGGCACTTAGACTCTGTATGTTCCCTAGCGGGCACTTGGAGTATATATGTTCCTTACGGACACTTGAACTATGTAAGTTAACTAACGTGCACTTGGACTATGTAGGTTAACTAGCTGGCCCTTAGACTATCTAGGTTACCTAGCGGGCACTTGGACTATGTAGGTTAACTAGGGGACACTTGCACTATCTAGGTTACCTAGCGGGCACTTGGACTATGTACGTTCCCTAGTGGGCACTTGGACTAGCTATGTTAACTAGCGGGCACTTGGACTATGTAGGTTAACTAGGGGACACTTGCACTATGTAGGTTACCTAGCGGCACTTGGACTATCTAGGTTAACTAGCGGGCACTTGGACTATCTGGGTTAACTAGCGTGCACTTGGACAAGTAGGTTCCTTAGCGGGCACTTGGACTATCTAGTTTACCTAGCGGGCACTTGGACTATGTAGGTTAACTAGCGGGTCCTTGGACTATCTAGGTTACATAGCTGGAACTTGGACTATATAGGTTACATTGCGGGCACTTGGACTATGTAGGTTAACCAAAGACACTTGGACGATGTAGGTTAAATAGTGGGCCCTTGGACTATGTAGGTTAACGAATGGGCATTTGGACTATGTAAGTTACCTAGCAGGCACATGGACTGTCTAGGTTACCTAGCGGGCACTTGGTCTATCTAGGTTAATGAACGTGCACTTGGACTATCTAGGTTAACCAGCGGGCACTTGGACTATGTAGGTTACCTAGCGGGCACTTGCACTATCTAGGTTACCTAGTGGGCAGTTGGACTATGTAGGTTAATTCGCGGGCACTTGGACTATCTAGGTTACCGAACGGGCATTTGGACTATGTAGGTTACCTAGCGGGCACTTGGACTTCTAGGTTAACGAATGGGCACTTGGACTATGTATGTTGCATAGCGGGCAATTGGATTGTCTAGGTTAGGTAATGGGCACTTTGACTATCTAGGTTACCTAGCGGGAACTTGGACTATGTAGGTTACCTAACAAGCACTTGCACTATCTAGGTTAACCAGCGGGCACTTGGACTATGTACGTTCCCTAGCGGGCTCTTGGACTATCTATGTTAACTAGCGGGCACTTGGACTATGTAGGTTAACTAGGGGACACTTGCACTATGTAGGTTACCTAGCGGCACTTGGACTATCTAGGTTAACTAGCGGACACTTGGACTATCTGGTTTAACCAGTGTGCACTTGGACTATGTAGGTTTCTTAGCGGGCACTTGGACTATCTAGTTTACCTAGCGGGCACTTGGACTATGTAGGTTAACTAGCGGGCCCTTGGACTATCTAGGTTACATAGCTGGAACTTGGACTATATAGGTTACCTTGCGGGCACTTGGACTATGTAGGTTAACCAAAGACACTTGGACGATCTAGGTTAAATAGTGGGCCCTTGGACTATGTAGGTTAACGAACGGGCATTTGGACTATGTAAGTTACCTAGCAGGCACTTGGACTGGCTAGGTTACCTAGCGGGCACTTGGACTATCTAGGTTAACGAACGGGCACTTGGACTATCTAGGTTAACTAGCGGGCACTTGGACTATGTAGGTTACCTAGCAAGCACTTGGACTATCTAGGTTAACTAGCGGGCACTGGGACTATCTTGGTTTCTTAGCGGGCACTTGCAGAATGCAGGTTCCCTAGCGGGCACTTTGACTATGTAGGGTCCCTAGAGGGCACTTGGACTATATAGGTTCCCTACGGGCACTTGGACTATCTAGGTTCCCTAACGGGCACTTGGACTAAATAGGTTCCTCTGCGGGCACTTGGACGATGTAGGTTCCCTATCAGGCACTTGGACTATGTAGTTTATCTAGCGGGCACTTGGATGATCAAGGTTAACTAGCGGGTACTTGGACTATCTAGGTTAACTAGCGGGCACTTGGACTATCTAGGTTAATTAGTGGGCACTTGTACAGTGGAGATTCCCTAGCGGGCACTTTGACTATGTAGGTTCCCTAGAGGGCACTTGGACTATATAGGTTCCCTACGGGCACTTGGACTATCTAGGTTCCCTAACGGGCACTTGGAATATGTAGGTTCCCTATCGGGCACTTGGACTATGTAGGTTCCTCAGGGGCCACTTGGACTTTGTAGTTTCCCTATCGGGCATTGGACTATGTAGGTTAACTAGCAGGACCTTGGACTATCTAGGTTACCTAGGGGGCACTTGGACTATGTAGGTTAACTAGCGGACACTTGGACAATCTAGGTTTCCTAGCGGGCAATTGAACTATGAACATACCCTAGCGGGCATTTGGACTATCTAGGTTACCTAGCGGGCACTTGGACTGTCTAGGTTACCTAGCTGGCACTTGGCCTATCTACGTTAACGAACGGGCACTTGGACTATGTAGGTTAACTAGCGGACCCTTCGATTATCTAGGTTAGCTAACGGGCAATTGGACTATCTAGGTTACCTAGCGGGCACTTGGACTATTTAGGTTACCTAGCAGGCACTTGGACTATCTAGGTTACTTAGCGGGCACTTGGAGTATGTACGTTACCTAGCGGGCACTTGGACTATGTACGTTTCCTAGCGGGTACTTGGACTATCTATGTTAACTAGCGGGCACTTGGACTATGTAGGTTCCCTATCGGGCACTTGGACTAGATAGGTTCCCTAGCGGGCACTTGGTCTATCTAGGTTAACTAGCGGGCACTTGGACACTCTATGTTAACTAGCGAGCACTTGGACTATCTAGGTTAACTAGCGGGCATGTGGACTATTAGTTTCCCTAATGGGCATTTTGAGTATAATGGTTACCTAGCGGGCACTTGGACTATGTAGGTTAACGAACGGGCACTTGGACTATGTAGGTAACCTAGTGGTCACTTGAACTGTCTAGATTACCAAGCGGGCACTTGGACTATGTAGGTTAACTAGGGGACACTTGCACTATGTAGGTTACCTAGCGGCACTTGGACTATCTAGGTTAACTAGCGGACACTTGGACTATCTGGTTTAACCAGTGTGCACTTGGACTATGTAGGTTTCTTAGCGGGCACTTGGACTATCTAGTTTACCTAGCGGGCACTTGGACTATGTAGGTTAACTAGCGGGCCCTTGGACTATCTAGGTTACATAGCTGGAACTTGGACTATATAGGTTACCTTGCGGGCACTTGGACTATGTAGGTTAACCAAAGACACTTGGACGATCTAGGTTAAATAGTGGGCCCTTGGACTATGTAGGTTAACGAACGGGCATTTGGACTATGTAAGTTACCTAGCAGGCACTTGGACTGGCTAGGTTACCTAGCGGGCACTTGGACTATCTAGGTTAACGAACGGGCACTTGGACTATCTAGGTTAACTAGCGGGCACTTGGACTATGTAGGTTACCTAGCAAGCACTTGGACTATCTAGGTTAACTAGCGGGCACTGGGACTATCTTGGTTTCTTAGCGGGCACTTGCAGAATGCAGGTTCCCTAGCGGGCACTTTGACTATGTAGGGTCCCTAGAGGGCACTTGGACTATATAGGTTCCCTACGGGCACTTGGACTATCTAGGTTCCCTAACGGGCACTTGGACTAAATAGGTTCCTCTGCGGGCACTTGGACGATGTAGGTTCCCTATCAGGCACTTGGACTATGTAGTTTATCTAGCGGGCACTTGGATGATCAAGGTTAACTAGCGGGTACTTGGACTATCTAGGTTAACTAGCGGGCACTTGGACTATCTAGGTTAATTAGTGGGCACTTGTACAGTGGAGATTCCCTAGCGGGCACTTTGACTATGTAGGTTCCCTAGAGGGCACTTGGACTATATAGGTTCCCTACGGGCACTTGGACTATCTAGGTTCCCTAACGGGCAC
Source organism: Tenrec ecaudatus (assembly GCF_050624435.1). Classification (NCBI taxonomy): domain Eukaryota; kingdom Metazoa; phylum Chordata; class Mammalia; order Afrosoricida; family Tenrecidae; genus Tenrec; species Tenrec ecaudatus. The sequence goes on from NW_027457782.1 coordinate 724,318, forward strand.
TTGGAATATGTAGGTTCCCTATCGGGCACTTGGACTATGTAGGTTCCTCAGGGGCCACTTGGACTTTGTAGTTTCCCTATCGGGCATTGGACTATGTAGGTTAACTAGCAGGACCTTGGACTATCTAGGTTACCTAGGGGGCACTTGGACTATGTAGGTTAACTAGCGGACACTTGGACAATCTAGGTTTCCTAGCGGGCAATTGAACTATGAACATACCCTAGCGGGCATTTGGACTATCTAGGTTACCTAGCGGGCACTTGGACTGTCTAGGTTACCTAGCTGGCACTTGGCCTATCTACGTTAACGAACGGGCACTTGGACTATGTAGGTTAACTAGCGGACCCTTCGATTATCTAGGTTAGCTAACGGGCAATTGGACTATCTAGGTTACCTAGCGGGCACTTGGACTATTTAGGTTACCTAGCAGGCACTTGGACTATCTAGGTTACTTAGCGGGCACTTGGAGTATGTACGTTACCTAGCGGGCACTTGGACTATGTACGTTTCCTAGCGGGTACTTGGACTATCTATGTTAACTAGCGGGCACTTGGACTATGTAGGTTCCCTATCGGGCACTTGGACTAGATAGGTTCCCTAGCGGGCACTTGGTCTATCTAGGTTAACTAGCGGGCACTTGGACACTCTATGTTAACTAGCGAGCACTTGGACTATCTAGGTTAACTAGCGGGCATGTGGACTATTAGTTTCCCTAATGGGCATTTTGAGTATAATGGTTACCTAGCGGGCACTTGGACTATGTAGGTTAACGAACGGGCACTTGGACTATGTAGGTAACCTAGTGGTCACTTGAACTGTCTAGATTACCAAGCGGGCACTTGGAGTATGTAGGTTAACTAGGGGGCACTTGGACTATCTAGGTTAACTAGCGGGCCCTTGGACGATATAGGTTAACTAGCGGGCACGTGGAGGATCTAGGTTAACTAGCGAGTACTTGGACTATGTAGGTTAACTAGCGGGCCCTTGGACTATGTTGATTAACTAGCGGCACTTGGACTATCTACATTAAGTAGCGAGCCCTTGGACTATGTAGATTCCCTAGCGGGCACTTGGACTATGTTAGTTCCAGAGCGGGCACTTGGACAATCTACGTTAACTAGAGGACCCTGGGACTATGTAGATTCCCTAGCGGGCACTTGGACTACGTAGGTTCCCTAGGGGGCACTTAGACTCTGTATGTTCCCTAGCGGGCACTTGGACTATATATGTTCCTTACGGACACTTGAACTATGTAAGCTAACTACCGGGCACTTGGACTATGTAGGATAACTAGCGGGCCCTTAGACTATCTAGGTTACCTAGCGGGCACTTGGATTATGTAGGTTAACTACCGGGCACTTGCACTATCTAGGTTAACTAGCGGGCACTTGGACTATGTACGTTCCCTAGCGGGCACTTGGACTATCTATGTTAACTAGCGGGCACTTGGACTATGTAGGTTAACTAGGGGACACTTGCACTATGTAGGTTACCTAGCGGCACTTCAACTTTCTAGGTTAACTAGCGGGCACTTCGACTATCTGTGTTAACTAGCGTGCATTTGGACTATGTAGGTTCCTTAGCGGGCACTTGGACTATCTAGTTTACCTAGCAGGGCACTTGGACTATGTAGGTTAACTAGCGGGCCCTTGGACTATCTAGGTTACATAGCTGGAACTTGGGCTATGTAGGTTACCTTGCGGGCACTTGGACTATGTAGGTTACCTAGCGGGCACTTGGACTATCTAGGTTAACGAAAGGGCACTTGGACTATCTAGGTTAACTAGCGGGTACTTGGACTATGTAGGTTACCTAGCGGGCACTTGCACTATCTAGGTTACCTAGTGGGCACTTGGACTATGTAGGTTAATTCGCGGGCACTTGGACTATCTAGGTTACCGAACGGGCATTTGGACTATGTAGGTTACCTAGCGTGCACTTGGACTTCTAGGTTAACGAATGGGCACTTGGACTATGTATGTTGCATAGCGGGCAATTGGATTATCTAGGTTAGGTAACGGGCACTTGGACTATCTAGGTTACCTAGCAGGAACTTGGACTATGTAGGTTACCTAGCGGGCACTTGGACTATGTAGGTTACCTAACGGGCACTTGGACTATCTTGGTTTCTTAGCGGGCACTTGGATTATCTAGGTTAGCTAACAGGAACTTGGAATATCTAGGTTACCTAGCGGGCACTTGGACTATGTAGGTTATCTTGCCGGCACTTGTACTATCTAGGTTACCTAACGGGAACATGGACTATGTATGTTAACTAGCGTACACTTGGACGATCTACGTTAACTAGCCGGCACTTGGAATATCTAGGTTAACTAGCGGGCCCTTGGACTATGTAGGTTAACTAGCGGGCACTTGGACTATCTAGGTTGACTAGCAGGTTCTTGGACTATGTAGGTTAACTAGCGAGCACTTTGACTATCTAGGTTAACGAGCTGACTTTGGACTATGTAGGTTAACTATCGTTCATTTCGACTATCTAGGTTAACTAGCGGGCACTTGGACTATCTAGGTTAACTAGCGGGCACTTGCACAGTGCAGGTTCCCTAGCGGGCACTTTGACTATGTAGGTTCCCTAGCGGGCACTTGGACTATATAGGTTCTCTACGGGCACTTGGACTATCTAGGTTCCCTAACGGGCTCTTGGACTATGTAGTTTCCTCTGCGGGCACTTGGACTATGTAGGTTCCCTATCAGGCACTTGGACTATGTAGGTTAACTAGCGGGCACTTGGACTATCTAGGTTAACTAGCTGAACTTGGACTATGTAGGTTAACTATCGGGCACTTGGACTATCTAGGTTAACTAGCGGGCACTTGGACTATGTAGGTTCCCTAGCGGGCACTTGCACTATCTAGGTTACCTAGTGGGCACTTGGACTATGTAGGTTAATTCGCGGGCACTTGGACTATCTAGGTTACCGAACGATCATTTGGACTATGTAGGTTACATAGCGGGCACTTGGACTATCTAGGTTGCCTAATGGGCACTTGGACTATCTTGGTTTCTTAGCGGGCACTTGGACTATATAGGTTACCTAGCGGGCCCTTGGACTATGTAGGTTACCTAGCGGGCACTTGGACTATCTAGGTTAACGAAAGGGCACTTGGACTATGTAGGTTACCTAGCGGGCACTTGGATTATCTAGGTTAGCTAACAGGAACTTGGAATATCTAGGTTACCTAGTGGGCACTTGGACTATGTAGGTTACCTTGCGGGCACTTGTACTATCTAGATTACCTAACGGGAACTTGGACTATGTAGGTTAACTAGCATACACTTGGACGATCTAGGTTAACTAGCGGGCACTTGGACTATCTATGTTAACTAGCAAGCACTTGGATTATCTAGGTTAACTAGCGGGTATTTGGACTATTAGGGTCCCTAGCGGGCATTTGGAGTATATTGGTTACCTAGCGGGCACTTGGACTATGTAGGTTAACGAACGGGCACTTGGACTATGTAGGTAACCTAGTGGTCACTTGAACTGTCTAGGTTACCTAGCGGGCACTTGGAGTATGTAGGTTAACTAGGGGGCACTTGGACTATCTAGGTTAACTAGCGGGCCCTTGGACGATGTAGGTTAACTAGCGGGCCCTTGGACTATGTAGGTTAACTAGCGGGCCCTTGGACTATGTTGATTAACTAGCGGCACTTGGACTATCTATGTTAAGTAGCGGGCCCTTGGACTATGTAGATTCCCTAGCGGGCACTTGGACTATGTATGTTCCAGAGTGGGCACTTGGACTATGTAGGTTCCCTAGCAGGCACTTGGACTATGTAGGTTCCCTAGCGGGCACTTGTACTATTTAGGTTAACTAGCGGACACTTGGACGATCTAGGTTAACTAGCGGGTAGTTGGACTATGTAGGTTAACTAGCGGGCCCTTGAACTATGTAGATTAACTAGTGGCACTTGGACTATCTACGTTAACTAGAGAGCCCTTGGCCTATGTAGATTCCCTAGCGGGCACTTGGACTACGTAGGTTCCCTAACGGGCACTTAGACTCTGTATGTTCCCTAGCGGGCACTTGGAGTATATATGTTCCTTACGGACACTTGAACTATGTAAGTTAACTAACGTGCACTTGGACTATGTAGGTTAACTAGCGGGCCCTTAGACTATCTAGGTTACCTAGCGGGCACTTGGACTATGTAGGTTAACTAGGGGACACTTGCACTATCTAGGTTACCTAGCGGGCACTTGGACTATGTACGTTCCCTAGTGGGCACTTGGACTAGCTATGTTAACTAGAGGGCACTTGGACTATGTAGGTTAACTAGGGGACACTTGCACTATGTAGGTTACCTAGCGGCACTTGGACTATCTAGGTTAACTAGCGGGCACTTGGACAATCTGGGTTAACCAGCGTGCACTTGGACAAGTAGGTTCCTTAGCGGGCACTTGGACTATCTAGTTTACCTAGCGGGCACTTGGACTATGTAGGTTAACTAGCGGGCCCTTGGACTATCTAGGTTACATAGCTGGAACTTGGACTATATAGGTTACATTGCGGGCACTTGGACTATGTAGGTTAACCAAAGACACTTGGACGATCTAGGTTAAATAGTGGGCCCTTGGACTATGTAGGTTAACGAATGGGCATTTGGACTATGGAAGTTACCTAGCAGGCACTTGGACTGTCTAGGTTACCTAGCGGGCACTTGGTCTATCTAGGTTAATGAACGTGCACTTGGACTATCTAGGTTAACCAGCGGGCACTTGGACTATGTAGGTAACCTAGCGGGCACTTGCACTATCTAGGTTACCTAGTGGGCAGTTGGACTATGTAGGTTAATTAGCGGGCACTTGGACTATCTAGGTTACCGAACGGGCATTTGGACTATGTAGGTTACCTAGCGGGCACTTGGACTTCTAGGTTAACGAATGGGCACTTGGACTATGTATGTTGCATAGCGGGCAATTGGATTGTCTAGGTTAGGTAACGGGCACTTTGACTATCTAGGTTACCTAGCGGGAACTTGGACTATGTAGGTTACCTAACAAGCACTTGCACTATCGAGGTTACCCAGCGGGCACTTGGACTATGTACGTTCCCTAGTGGGCAGTTGGACTATGTAGGTTAATTCGCGGGCACTTGGCCTATCGAGGTTAACGAACGGGCACTTGGACTATCTAGGTTAACTAGCGGGCACTTGGACTATGTAGGTTACCTAGCAAGCACTTGGACTATCTAGGTTAACTAGCGGGCACTGGGACTATCTTGGTTTCTTAGCGGGCACTTGCAGAATGCAGGTTCCCTAGCGGGCACTTTGACTATGTAGGGTCCCTAGAGGGCACTTGGACTATATAGGTTCCCTACGGGCACTTGGACTATCTAGGTTCCCTAACGGGCACTTGGACTAAGTAGGTTCCTCTGCGGGCACTTGGACGATGTAGGTTCCCTATCAGGCACTTGGACTATGTAGTTTATCTAGCGGGCACTTGGATGATCAAGGTTAACTAGCGGGTACTTGGACTATCTAGGTTAACTAGCGGGCACTTGGACTATCTAGGTTAATTAGTGGGCACTTATACAGTGGAGGTTCCCTAGCGGGCACTTTGACTATGTAGGTTCCCTAGCGGGCACTTGGACTATATAGGTTCCCTACGGGCACTTGGACTATCTAGGTTCCCTAACGGGCACTTGGAATATGTAGGTTCCCTATCGGGCACTTGGACTATGTAGGTTCCTCAGGGGCCACTTGGACTTTGTAGTTTCCCTATCGGGCATTGGACTATGTAGGTTAACTAGCAGGACCTTGGACTATCTAGGTTACCTAGGGGGCACTTGGACTATGTAGGTTAACTAGCGGACACTTGGACAATCTAGGTTTCCTAGCGGGCAATTGAACTATGTACATACCCTAGCGGGCATTTGGACTATCTAGGTTACCTAGCGGGCACTTGGACTGTCTAGTTTACCTAGCTGGCACTTGGCCTATCTACGTTAACGAACGGGCACTTGGACTATGTAGGTTAACTAGCGGACCCTTCGATTATCTAGGTTAGCTAACGGGCAATTGGACTATCTAGGTTACCTAGCGGGCACTTGGACTATTTAGGTTACCTAGCAGGCACTTTGACTATCTAGGTTAACGAACGTGCACTTGGACTATGTAGGTAACCTAGCGGGCACTTCGACTGTCTAGGTTACCTAGCAGGCACTTGGCCTATCTACGTTAACGAACGGGCACTTGGAATATGTAGGTTAACTAGCGGACACTTCGACTATCTAGGTTAGCTAACGGGCAATTGGACAATCTAAGTTACATAGCGGGCACTTGGACTCTCTATGTTAACTAGCGAACACTTGGACTATGTAGGTTCCCTAGCGAGCACTTGGACTATGTAGATTCCCTATCGGGTACTTGGACTGTATAGGTTAACTAGGGGGCAATTGGACAGTCTAGGTTACCTAGAGGGCACTTGGACTATGTACGTTACCTAGCGGGCACTTGGACTATGTATGTTTCCTAGCGGGTACTTGGACTATCTATGTTAACTAGCGGGCACTTGGACTATGTAGGTTCCCTATCGGGCACTTGGACTAGATAGGTTCCCTAGCGGGCATTCGGTCTCTCTAGGTTAACTAGCGGGCACTTGGACTATCTAGGTTAACTAGCGGGCATTTGCACTATTAGGGTCCCTAGCGGGCATTTGGAGTATATTAGTTACCTAGCGGGCACTTGGACCTTGTAGATTAACTAGCAGGCCCTTAGACTATGTTGATTAACTAGCGGCACTTGGACTATCTACGTTAAGTAGCAGGCCCTTGGACTATGTAGATTCCCTAGCGGGCACTTGGACTATGTATGTTCCAGAGCGGGCACTTGGACTATGTAAGTTCCCTAGCAGGCACTTGGACAGGCTAGGTTACCTAGCGGGCACTTGGACTATCTAGGTTAACGAACGGGCACTTAGACTATCTAGGTTAACTAGCGGGCACTTGGACTATGTAGGTTACCTAGCAAGCACTTGGACTATCTAGGTTAACTAGCGGGCACTGGGACTATATTGGTTTCTTAGCGGGCACTTGCAGAATGCAGGTTCCCTAGCGGGCACTTTGACTATGTAGGGTCCCTAGAGGGCACTTGGACTATATAGGTTCCCTACGGGCACTTGGACTATCTAGGTTCCCTAACGGGCACTTGGACTAAGTAGGTTCCTCTGCGGGCACTTGGACGATGTAGGTTCCCTATCAGGCACTTGGACTATGTAGTTTATCTAGCGGGCACTTGGATGATCAAGGTTAACTAGCGGGTACTTGGACTATCTAGGTTAACTAGCGGGCACTTGGACTATCTAGGTTAATTAGTGGGCACTTGTACAGTGGAGGTTCCCTAGCGGGCACTTTGACTATGTAGGTTCCCTAGCGGGCACTTGGACTATATAGGTTCCCTACGGGCACTTGGACTATCTAGGTTCCCTAACGGGCACTTGGAATATGTAGGTTCCCTATCGGGCACTTGGACTATGTAGGTTCCTCAGGGGCCACTTGGACTTTGTAGTTTCCCTATCGGGCATTGGACTATGTAGGTTAACTAGCAGGACCTTGGACTATCTAGGTTACCTAGGGGGCACTTGGACTATGTAGGTTAACTAGCGGACACTTGGACAATCTAGGTTTCCTAGCGGGCAATTGAACTATGTACATACCCTAGCGGGCATTTGGACTATCTAGGTTACCTAGCGGGCACTTGGACTGTCTAGTTTACCTAGCTGGCACTTGGCCTATCTACGTTAACGAACGGGCACTTGGACTATGTAGGTTAACTAGCGGACCCTTCGATTATCTAGGTTAGCTAACGGGCAATTGGACTATCTAGGTTACCTAGCGGGCACTTGGACTATTTAGGTTACCAAGCAGGCACTTGGACTATGTAGGTTCCCTAGCGGGCACTTGTACTATGTAGGTTAACTAGCGGACACGTGGACGATCTAGGTTAACTAGCGGGCTGTTGGACTATGTAGCTTAACTAGCGGGCCCTTAAACTATGTAGATTAACTAGCGGCACTTGGACTATCTACGTTAACTAGAGGGCCCTTGGACTATGTAGATTCCCTAGCGGGCACTTGGGCTACGTAGGTTCCCTAGCGGGCACTTAGACTCTGTATGTTCCCCAGCGGGCACTTGGACTATATATGTTCCTTACGGACACTTGAGCTATGTAAGTTAACTACCGGGCACGTGGACTATGTAGGTTAACTAGCGGGCCCTTAGACTATCTAGGTTACCTAGCGGGCACTTGGACTATGTAGGTTAACTACCGGGCACTTGCACTATCTAGGTTACCTAGCGGGCACTTGGACTATGTACTTTCCCTAGCGGGCTCTTGGACTATCTATGTTAACTAGCGGGCACTTGGACTATGTAGGTTAACTAGGGGACACTTGCACTATGTAGGTTACCTAGCGGCACTTGGACTATCTAGGTTAACTAGCGGACACTTGGACTATCTGGTTTAACCAGTGTGCACTTGGACTATGTAGGTTTCTTAGGGGGCACTTGGACTATCTAGTTTACCTAGCGGGCACTTGGACTATGTAGGTTAACTAGCGGGCCCTTGAACTATCTAGGTTACTTAGCTGTAACTTGGACTATATAGGTTACCTTGCGGGCACTTGGACTATGTAGGTTAACTAGCGGGCACTTGGACTATCTAGGTTACTTAGCTGTAACTTGGACTATATAGGTTACCTTGCGGGCACTTGGACTATGTAAGTTACCTAGCACGCACTTGGACTATCTAGGTTACCTAGCAGGCACTTGGACTATCTAGGTTAACGAACGGGCACTTGGACTATCTAGGTTAACTAGCGGGCACTTGGACTATGTAGGTTACCTTGCGGGCACTTGGACTATGTAGGTTAATTAGCGGGCACTTGGAATATCTAGGTTACCGAATCGGCATTTGGACTATGTAGGTTACCTAGCGGGCACTTGGACTTCTAGGTTAACGAATGAGCACTTGGACTATGTATGTTGCATAGTGGGCAATTGGATTATCTAGGTTAGGTAACGGGTACTTGAACTATCTAGGTTACCTAGCGGGAACTTGGACTATGTAGGTTACCTAGCAGGCACTTGGACTATCTAGGTTACCAAAGGGCACTTGGACTATCTTGGTTTCTTAGCGGGCACTTGGACTATATAGGTTACCTAGCGGGCTTGGACTATGTAGGTTACCTAGCGGGCACTTGGACTATCTAGGTTAGCTAACAGGAACTTGGAATACCTAGGTTACCTAGCGGGCACTTGGACTATGTAGGTTACCTTGCGGGCACTTGTACTATCTAGGTTACATAACGGGAACTTGGACTATGTAGGTTAACTAGCGTACACTTGGACGATCTAGTTTAACTAGCGGGTACTTGGAATATCTAGGTTAACTAGCGGGCCCTTGGACTATGTAGGTTAACTAGCGGGCACTTGGACTATCTAGGTTAACTAGCAGGTTTTTGGACTATGTAGGTTAACTAGCGGGCACTTGGACTATCTAGGTTAACTAGCTGACCTTGGACTATGTAGGTTAACTATCGGGCACTTCGACTATCTAGGTTAACTAGCGGGCACTGGGACTATCTAGGTTAACTAGCGGGCACTTGCACAGTGCAGGTTCCCTAGCGGGCACTTTGACTATGTAGGTTCCCTAGCGGGCACTTGGACTATATAGGTTCCCTACGGGCACTTGGACTATCGAGGTTCCCTAACGGGCACTTGGACTATGTAGGTTCCTCTGCGGGCACTTGGACTATGTAGGTTCCCTATTAGGCACTTGGACTATGTAGGTTAACTAGCGGGCACTTGGATGATCAAGGTTAACTAGCGGGCACTAGGACTCTCTAGGTTAACTAGCGGGCACTTGCACAATGCAGGTTCCCTAGCGGGCACTTTGACTATGTAGGTTCCCTAGCGGGCACTTGGACTATATAGGTTCCCTGCGGGCACTTTGACTATCTAGGTTCCCTAACGGGCACTTGGAATATGTAGGTTCCCTATCGGGCACTTGGACTATGTAGGTTAACTAGCAGGACCTTGGACTATCTAGGTTACCTAGGGGGTACTTGGACTATGTAGGTTAACTAGCGGACACTTGGACAATCTAGGTTTCCTAGCGGGCAATTGGAATATGTACGTCCCGTAGCGGGCACTTGGACTATCTAGGTTAACTAGCGAGCACTTGGACTATCTAGGTTAACTAGCGGGCATTTGGACTATTATGGTCCCTAGCGGGCATTTGGAGTATATTAGTTACCTAGCGGGCACTTGGACCTTGTAGATTAACTAGCAGGCCCTTGGACTATGTTGATTAACTAGCGGCACTTGGACTATCTACGTTAAGTAGCAGGCCCTTGGACTATGTAGATTCCCTAGCGGGCACTTGGACTATGTATGTTCCAGAGCGGGCACTTGGACTATGTAGGTTCCCTAGCAGGCACTTGGACTATGTAGGTTCCCTAGCGGGCACTTGTACTATGTAGGTTAACTAGCGGACACGTGGACGATCTAGGTTAACTAGCGGGTAGTTGGACTATGTAGCTTAACTAGCGGGCCCTTAAACTATGTAGATTAACTAGCGGCACTTGGACTATCTACGTTAACTAGAGGGCCCTTGGACTATGTAGATTCCCTAGCGGGCACTTGGGCTACGTAGGTTCCCTAGCGGGCACTTAGACTCTGTATGTTCCCCAGCGGGCACTTGGACTATATATGTTCCTTACGGACACTTGAACTATGTAAGTTAACTACTGGGCACGTGGACTATGTAGGTTAACTAGCGGGCCCTTAGACTATCTAGGTTACCTAGAGGGCACTTGGACTATGTAGGTTAACTACCGGGCACTTGCACTATCTAGGTTACCTAGCGGGCACTTGGACTATGTACGTTCCCTAGCGGGCTCTTGGACTATCTATGTAAACTAGCGGGCACTTGGACTATGTAGGTTAACTAGGGGACACTTGCACTATGTAGGTTACCTAGCGGCACTTGGACTATCTAGGTTAACTAGCGGACACTTGGACTATCTGGTTTAACCAGTGTGCACTTGGACTATGTAGGTTTCTTAGCGGGCACTTGGACTATCTAGTTTACCTAGCGGGCACTTGGACTATGTAGGTTAACTAGCGGGCCCTTGAACTATCTAGGTTACTTAGCTGTAACTTGGACTATATAGGTTACCTTGCGGGCACTTGGACTATGTAGGTTAACTAGCGGGCACTTGGACTATCTAGGTTACTTAGCTGTAACTTGGACTATATAGGTTACCTTGCGGGCACTTGGACTATGTAAGTTACCTAGCACGCACTTGGACTATCTAGGTTACCTAGCAGGCACTTGGACTATCTAGGTTAACGAACGGGCACTTGGACTATCTAGGTTAACTAGCGGGCACTTGGACTATGTAGGTTACCTTGCGGGCACTTGGACTATGTAGGTTAATTAGCGGGCACTTGGAATATCTAGGTTACCGAATCGGCATTTGGACTATGTAGGTTACCTAGCGGGCACTTGGACTTCTAGGTTAACGAATGAGCACTTGGACTATGTATGTTGCATAGTGGGCAATTGGATTATCTAGGTTAGGTAACGGGTACTTGAACTATCTAGGTTACCTAGCGGGAACTTGGACTATGTAGGTTACCTAGCAGGCACTTGGACTATCTAGGTTACCAAAGGGCACTTGGACTATCTTGGTTTCTTAGCGGGCACTTGGACTATATAGGTTACCTAGCGGGCTTGGACTATGTAGGTTACCTAGCGGGCACTTGGACTATCTAGGTTAGCTAACAGGAACTTGGAATACCTAGGTTACCTAGCGGGCACTTGGACTATGTAGGTTACCTTGCGGGCACTTGTACTATCTAGGTTACATAACGGGAACTTGGACTATGTAGGTTAACTAGCGTACACTTGGACGATCTAGTTTAACTAGCGGGTACTTGGAATATCTAGGTTAACTAGCGGGCCCTTGGACTATGTAGGTTAACTAGCGGGCACTTGGACTATCTAGGTTAACTAGCAGGTTTTTGGACTATGTAGGTTAACTAGCGGGCACTTGGACTATCTAGGTTAACTAGCTGACCTTGGACTATGTAGGTTAACTATCGGGCACTTCGACTATCTAGGTTAACTAGCGGGCACTGGGACTATCTAGGTTAACTAGCGGGCACTTGCACAGTGCAGGTTCCCTAGCGGGCACTTTGACTATGTAGGTTCCCTAGCGGGCACTTGGACTATATAGGTTCCCTACGGGCACTTGGACTATCGAGGTTCCCTAACGGGCACTTGGACTATGTAGGTTCCTCTGCGGGCACTTGGACTATGTAGGTTCCCTATTAGGCACTTGGACTATGTAGGTTAACTAGCGGGCACTTGGATGATCAAGGTTAACTAGCGGGCACTAGGACTCTCTAGGTTAACTAGCGGGCACTTGCACAATGCAGGTTCCCTAGCGGGCACTTTGACTATGTAGGTTCCCTAGCGGGCACTTGGACTATATAGGTTCCCTGCGGGCACTTTGACTATCTAGGTTCCCTAACGGGCACTTGGAATATGTAGGTTCCCTATCGGGCACTTGGACTATGTAGGTTAACTAGCAGGACCTTGGACTATCTAGGTTACCTAGGGGGTACTTGGACTATGTAGGTTAACTAGCGGACACTTGGACAATCTAGGTTTCCTAGCGGGCAATTGGAATATGTACGTCCCGTAGCGGGCACTTGGACTATCTAGGTTAACTAGCGAGCACTTGGACTATCTAGGTTAACTAGCGGGCATTTGGACTATTATGGTCCCTAGCGGGCATTTGGAGTATATTAGTTACCTAGCGGGCACTTGGACCTTGTAGATTAACTAGCAGGCCCTTGGACTATGTTGATTAACTAGCGGCACTTGGACTATCTACGTTAAGTAGCAGGCCCTTGGACTATGTAGATTCCCTAGCGGGCACTTGGACTATGTATGTTCCAGAGCGGGCACTTGGACTATGTAGGTTCCCTAGCAGGCACTTGGACTATGTAGGTTCCCTAGCGGGCACTTGTACTATGTAGGTTAACTAGCGGACACGTGGACGATCTAGGTTAACTAGCGGGTAGTTGGACTATGTAGCTTAACTAGCGGGCCCTTAAACTATGTAGATTAACTAGCGGCACTTGGACTATCTACGTTAACTAGAGGGCCCTTGGACTATGTAGATTCCCTAGCGGGCACTTGGGCTACGTAGGTTCCCTAGCGGGCACTTAGACTCTGTATGTTCCCCAGCGGGCACTTGGACTATATATGTTCCTTACGGACACTTGAACTATGTAAGTTAACTACTGGGCACGTGGACTATGTAGGTTAACTAGCGGGCCCTTAGACTATCTAGGTTACCTAGAGGGCACTTGGACTATGTAGGTTAACTACCGGGCACTTGCACTATCTAGGTTACCTAGCGGGCACTTGGACTATGTACGTTCCCTAGCGGGCTCTTGGACTATCTATGTAAACTAGCGGGCACTTGGACTATGTAGGTTAACTAGGGGACACTTGCACTATGTAGGTTACCTAGCGGCACTTGGACTATCTAGGTTAACTAGCGGACACTTGGACTATCTGGTTTAACCAGTGTGCACTTGGACTATGTAGGTTTCTTAGCGGGCACTTGGACTATCTAGTTTACCTAGCGGGCACTTGGACTATGTAGGTTAACTAGCGGGCCCTTGGACTATCTAGGTTACTTAGCTGTAACTTGGACTATATAGGTTACCTTGCGGGCACTTGGACTATGTAGGTTAACTAGCGGGCCCTTGGACTATCTAGGTTACTTAGCTGTAACTTGGACTATATAGGTTACCTTGCGGGCACTTGGACTATGTAAGTTACCTAGCACGCACTTGCACTATCTAGGTTACCTAGCAGGCACTTGGACTATCTAGGTTAACGAACGGGCACTTGGACTATCTAGGTTAACTAGCGGGCACTTGGACTATGTAGGTTACCTTGCGGGCACTTGGACTATGTAGGTTAATTAGCGGGCACTTGGAATATTTAGGTTACCGAATGGGCATTTGGACTATGTAGGTTACCTAGCGGGCACTTGGACTTCTAGGTTAACGAATGGGGCACTTGGACTATGTATGTTGCATAGTGGGCAATTGGATTATCTAGGTTAGGTAACGGGCACTTGAACTATCTAGGTTACCTAGCGGGAACTTGGACTATGTAGGTTACCTAGCAGGCACTTGGACTATCTAGGTTACCAAAGGGCACTTGGACTATCTTGGTTTCTTAGCGGGCACTTTGACTATATAGGTTACCTAGTGGGCTTGGACTATGTAGGTTACCTAGCGGGCACTTGGACTATCTAGGTTAGCTAACAGGAACTTGGAATACCTAGGTTACCTAGCGAGCGCTTGGACTATGTAGGTTACCTTGCGGGCACTTGTACTATCTAGGTAACCTAACGGGAACTTGGACTATGTAGGTTAACTAGCGTACACTTGGACGATCTAGTTTAACTAGCGGGTACTTGGAATATCTAGGTTAACTAGCGGGCCCTTGGACTATGTAGGATAAATAGCGGGCACTTGGACTATCTAGGTTAACTAGCTGACCTTGGACTATGTAGGTTAACTAGTGGGCACTTGGACTATCTAGGTTAACTAGCTGACCTTGGACTATGTAGGTTAACTATCGGGCACTTCGACTATCTAGGTTAACTAGCGGGCACTAGGACTATCTAGGTTAACTAGCGGGCACTTGCACAGTGCAGGTTCCCTAGCGGGCACTTTGACTATGTAGGTTCCCTAGCGGGCACTTGGACTATATAGGTTCCCTACGGGCACTTGGACTATCTAGGTTCCCTAACGGGCACTTGGACTATGTAGGTTCCTCTGCGGGCACTTGGACTATGTAGGTTCCCTATTAGGCACTTGGACTATGTAGGTTAACTAGCGGGCACTTGGATGATCAAGGTTAACTAGCGGGCACTTGGACTATCTAGGTTAACTAGCAGGCACTAGGACTATCTAGGTTAACTAGCGGGCACATGCACAATGCAGGTTCCCTAGCGGGCACTTTGACTATGTAGGTTCCCTAGCGGGCACTTGGACTATGTAGGTTACCTAGCAGGCACTTGGACTATCTAGGTTACCAAAGGGCACTTGGACTATCTTGGTTTCTTAGCGGGCACTTGGACTATATAGGTTACCTAGTGGGCTTGGACTATGTAGGTTATCTAGCGGGCACTTGGACTAACCAGGTTAGCTAACAGGAACTTGGAATATCTAGGTTACCTAGCGGGCACTTGGACTATGTAGGTTACCTTGCGGGCCCTTGTACTATCTAGGTTACCTAACGGGAACTTGGACTATGTAGGTTAACTAGCGTACACTTGGACGATCTAGTTTAACTAGCGGGTACTTGGAATATCTAGGTTAACTAGCGGGCCCTTGGACTATGTAGGATAAATAGCGGGCACTTGGACTATCTAGGTTAACTAGCTGACCTTGGACTATGTAGGTTAACTAGTGGGCACTTGGACTATCTAGGTTAACTAGCTGACCTTGGACTATGTAGGTTAACTATCGGGCACTTCGACTATCTAGGTTAACTAGCGGGCACTAGGACTATCTAGGTTAACTAGCGGGCACTTGCACAGTGCAGGTTCCCTAGCGGGCACTTTGACTATGTAGGTTCCCTAGCGGGCACTTGGACTATATAGGTTCCCTACGGGCACTTGGACTATCTAGGTTCCCTAACGGGCACTTGGACTATGTAGGTTCCTCTGCGGGCACTTGGACTATGTAGGTTCCCTATTAGGCACTTGGACTATGTAGGTTAACTAGCGGGCACTTGGATGATCAAGGTTAACTAGCGGGCACTTGGACTATCTAGGTTAACTAGCAGGCACTAGGACTATCTAGGTTAACTAGCGGGCACATGCACAATGCAGGTTCCCTAGCGGGCACTTTGACTATGTAGGTTCCCTAGCGGGCACTTGGACTATGTAGGTTACCTAGCAGGCACTTGGACTATCTAGGTTACCAAAGGGCACTTGGACTATCTTGGTTTCTTAGCGGGCACTTGGACTATATAGGTTACCTAGTGGGCTTGGACTATGTAGGTTATCTAGCGGGCACTTGGACTAACCAGGTTAGCTAACAGGAACTTGGAATATCTAGGTTACCTAGCGGGCACTTGGACTATGTAGGTTACCTTGCGGGCCCTTGTACTATCTAGGTTACCTAACGGGAACTTGGACTATGTAGGTTAACTAGCGTACACTTGGACGATCTAGTTTAACTAGCGGGTACTTGGAATATCTAGGTTAACTAGCGGGCCCTTGGATTATGTAGGTTAACTAGCGGGCACTTGGACTATCTAGGTTAACTAGCAGGTTTTTGGACTATGTAGGTTAACTAGCGGGCACTTGGACTATCTAGGTTAACTAGCTGACCTTGGACTATCTAGGTTAACTAGCGGGCACTTGCACAGTGCAGGTTCCCTAGCGGGCACTTTGACTATGTAGGTTCCCTAGCGGGCACTTGGACTATATAGGCTCCCTACGGGCACTTGGACTATCTAGGTTCCCTAACGGGCACTTGGACTATGTAGGTTTCTCTGCGGGCACTTGGACTATGTAGGTTCCCTATTAGGCACTTGGACTATGTAGGTTAACTAGCGGGCACTTGGGTGATCAAGGTTAACTAGCGGGCACTTGGACTATCTAGGTTAACTAGCGGGCACTAGGACTATCTAGGTTAACTAGCGGGCACTTGGACTATGTAGGTTACCTTGCGGGCACTTGGACTATGTAGGTTAATTAGCGGGCACTTGGAATATTTAGGTTACCGAATGGGCATTTGGACTATGTAGGTTACCTAGCGGGCACTTGGACTTCTAGGTTAACGAATGGGGCACTTGGACTATGTATGTTGCATAGTGGGCAATTGGATTATCTAGGTTAGGTAACGGGCACTTGAACTATCTAGGTTACCTAGCGGGAACTTGGACTATGTAGGTTACCTAGCAGGCACTTGGACTATCTAGGTTACCAAAGGGCACTTGGACTATCTTGGTTTCTTAGCGGGCACTTTGACTATATAGGTTACCTAGTGGGCTTGGACTATGTAGGTTACCTAGCGGGCACTTGGACTATCTAGGTTAGCTAACAGGAACTTGGAATACCTAGGTTACCTAGCGAGCGCTTGGACTATGTAGGTTACCTTGCGGGCCCTTGTACTATCTAGGTAACCTAACGGGAACTTGGACTATGTAGGTTAACTAGCGTACACTTGGACGATCTAGTTTAACTAGCGGGTACTTGGAATATCTAGGTTAACTAGCGGGCCCTTGGACTATGTAGGATAAATAGCGGGCACTTGGACTATCTAGGTTAACTAGCTGACCTTGGACTATGTAGGTTAACTAGTGGGCACTTGGACTATCTAGGTTAACTAGCTGACCTTGGACTATGTAGGTTAACTATCGGGCACTTCGACTATCTAGGTTAACTAGCGGGCACTGGGACTATCTAGGTTAACTAGCGGGCACTTGCACAGTGCAGGTTCCCTAGCGGGCACTTTGACTATGTAGGTTCCCTAGCGGGCACTTGGACTATATAGGTTCCCTACGGGCACTTGGACTATCTAGGTTCCCTAACGGGCACTTGGACTATGTAGGTTCCTCTGCGGGCACTTGGACTATGTAGGTTCCCTATTAGGCACTTGGACTATGTAGGTTAACTAGCGGGCACTTGGATGATCAAGGTTAACTAGCGGGCACTTGGACTATCTAGGTTAACTAGCAGGCACTAGGACTATCTAGGTTAACTAGCGGGCACATGCACAATGCAGGTTCCCTAGCGGGCACTTTGACTATGTAGGTTCCCTAGCGGGCACTTGGACTATGTAGGTTACCTAGCAGGCACTTGGACTATCTAGGTTACCAAAGGGCACTTGGACTATCTTGGTTTCTTAGCGGGCACTTGGACTATATAGGTTACCTAGTGGGCTTGGACTATGTAGGTTATCTAGCGGGCACTTGGACTAACCAGGTTAGCTAACAGGAACTTGGAATATCTAGGTTACCTAGCGGGCACTTGGACTATGTAGGTTACCTTGCGGGCCCTTGTACTATCTAGGTTACCTAACGGGAACTTGGACTATGTAGGTTAACTAGCGTACACTTGGACGATCTAGTTTAACTAGCGGGTACTTGGAATATCTAGGTTAACTAGCGGGCCCTTGGACTATGTAGGATAAATAGCGGGCACTTGGACTATCTAGGTTAACTAGCTGACCTTGGACTATGTAGGTTAACTAGTGGGCACTTGGACTATCTAGGTTAACTAGCTGACCTTGGACTATGTAGGTTAACTATCCGGCACTTCGACTATCTAGGTTAACTAGCGGGCACTAGGACTATCTAGGTTAACTAGCGGGCACTTGCACAGTGCAGGTTCCCTAGCGGGCACTTTGACTATGTAGGTTCCCTAGCGGGCACTTGGACTATATAGGTTCCCTACGGGCACTTGGACTATCTAGGTTCCCTAACGGGCACTTGGACTATGTAGGTTCCTCTGCGGGCACTTGGACTATGTAGGTTCCCTATTAGGCACTTGGACTATGTAGGTTAACTAGCGGGCACTTGGATGATCAAGGTTAACTAGCGGGCACTTGGACTATCTAGGTTAACTAGCAGGCACTAGGACTATCTAGGTTAACTAGCGGGCACATGCACAATGCAGGTTCCCTAGCGGGCACTTTGACTATGTAGGTTCCCTAGCGGGCACTTGGACTATGTAGGTTACCTAGCAGGCACTTGGACTATCTAGGTTACCAAAGGGCACTTGGACTATCTTGGTTTCTTAGCGGGCACTTGGACTATATAGGTTACCTAGTGGGCTTGGACTATGTAGGTTATCTAGCGGGCACTTGGACTAACCAGGTTAGCTAACAGGAACTTGGAATATCTAGGTTACCTAGCGGGCACTTGGACTATGTAGGTTACCTTGCGGGCCCTTGTACTATCTAGGTTACCTAACGGGAACTTGGACTATGTAGGTTAACTAGCGTACACTTGGACGATCTAGTTTAACTAGCGGGTACTTGGAATATCTAGGTTAACTAGCGGGCCCTTGGATTATGTAGGTTAACTAGCGGGCACTTGGACTATCTAGGTTAACTAGCAGGTTTTTGGACTATGTAGGTTAACTAGCGGGCACTTGGACTATCTAGGTTAACTAGCTGACCTTGGACTATCTAGGTTAACTAGCGGGCACTTGCACAGTGCAGGTTCCCTAGCGGGCACTTTGACTATGTAGGTTCCCTAGCGGGCACTTGGACTATATAGGCTCCCTACGGGCACTTGGACTATCTAGGTTCCCTAACGGGCACTTGGACTATGTAGGTTTCTCTGCGGGCACTTGGACTATGTAGGTTCCCTATTAGGCACTTGGACTATGTAGGTTAACTAGCGGGCACTTGGGTGATCAAGGTTAACTAGCGGGCACTTGGACTATCTAGGTTAACTAGCGGGCACTAGGACTATCTAGGTTAACTAGCGGGCACTTGGACTATGTAGGTTACCTTGCGGGCACTTGGACTATGTAGGTTAATTAGCGGGCACTTGGAATATTTAGGTTACCGAATGGGCATTTGGACTATGTAGGTTACCTAGCGGGCACTTGGACTTCTAGGTTAACGAATGGGGCACTTGGACTATGTATGTTGCATAGTGGGCAATTGGATTATCTAGGTTAGGTAACGGGCACTTGAACTATCTAGGTTACCTAGCGGGAACTTGGACTATGTAGGTTACCTAGCAGGCACTTGGACTATCTAGGTTACCAAAGGGCACTTGGACTATCTTGGTTTCTTAGCGGGCACTTTGACTATATAGGTTACCTAGTGGGCTTGGACTATGTAGGTTACCTAGCGGGCACTTGGACTATCTAGGTTAGCTAACAGGAACTTGGAATACCTAGGTTACCTAGCGAGCGCTTGGACTATGTAGGTTACCTTGCGGGCCCTTGTACTATCTAGGTAACCTAACGGGAACTTGGACTATGTAGGTTAACTAGCGTACACTTGGACGATCTAGTTTAACTAGCGGGTACTTGGAATATCTAGGTTAACTAGCGGGCCCTTGGACTATGTAGGATAAATAGCGGGCACTTGGACTATCTAGGTTAACTAGCTGACCTTGGACTATGTAGGTTAACTAGTGGGCACTTGGACTATCTAGGTTAACTAGCTGACCTTGGACTATGTAGGTTAACTATCGGGCACTTCGACTATCTAGGTTAACTAGCGGGCACTAGGACTATCTAGGTTAACTAGCGGGCACTTGCACAGTGCAGGTTCCCTAGCGGGCACTTTGACTATGTAGGTTCCCTAGCGGGCACTTGGACTATATAGGTTCCCTACGGGCACTTGGACTATCTAGGTTCCCTAACGGGCACTTGGACTATGTAGGTTCCTCTGCGGGCACTTGGACTATGTAGGTTCCCTATTAGGCACTTGGACTATGTAGGTTAACTAGCGGGCACTTGGATGATCAAGGTTAACTAGCGGGCACTTGGACTATCTAGGTTAACTAGCAGGCACTAGGACTATCTAGGTTAACTAGCGGGCACATGCACAATGCAGGTTCCCTAGCGGGCACTTTGACTATGTAGGTTCCCTAGCGGGCACTTGGACTATGTAGGTTACCTAGCAGGCACTTGGACTATCTAGGTTACCAAAGGGCACTTGGACTATCTTGGTTTCTTAGCGGGCACTTGGACTATATAGGTTACCTAGTGGGCTTGGACTATGTAGGTTATCTAGCGGGCACTTGGACTAACCAGGTTAGCTAACAGGAACTTGGAATATCTAGGTTACCTAGCGGGCACTTGGACTATGTAGGTTACCTTGCGGGCCCTTGTACTATCTAGGTTACCTAACGGGAACTTGGACTATGTAGGTTAACTAGCGTACACTTGGACGATCTAGTTTAACTAGCGGGTACTTGGAATATCTAGGTTAACTAGCGGGCCCTTGGATTATGTAGGTTAACTAGCGGGCACTTGGACTATCTAGGTTAACTAGCAGGTTTTTGGACTATGTAGGTTAACTAGCGGGCACTTGGACTATCTAGGTTAACTAGCTGACCTTGGACTATCTAGGTTAACTAGCGGGCACTTGCACAGTGCAGGTTCCCTAGCGGGCACTTTGACTATGTAGGTTCACTAGCGGGCACTTGGACTATATAGGCTCCCTATGGGCACTTGGACTATCTAGGTTCTCTAACGGGCACTTGGACTATGTAGGTTTCTCTGCGGGCACTTGGACTATGTAGGTTCCCTATTAGGCACTTGGACTATGTAGGTTAACTAGCGGGAACTTGGATGATCAAGGTTAACTAGCGGGCACTTGCACAGTGCAGGTTCCCTAGCGGGCACTTTGACTATGTAGGTTCCCTAGCGGGCACTTGGACTATATAGGTTCCCTACGGGCACTTGGACTATCGAGGTTCCCTAACGGGCACTTGGACTATGTAGGTTCCTCTGCGGGCACTTGGACTATGTAGGTTCCCTATTAGGCACTTGGACTATGTAGGTTAACTAGCGGGCACTTGGATGATCAAGGTTAACTAGCGGGCACTAGGACTATCTAGGTTAACTAGCGGGCACTTGCACAATGCAGGTTCCCTAGCGGGCACTTTGACTATATAGGTTCCCTAGCGGGCACTTGGACTATATAGGTTCCCTGCGGGCACTTTGACTATCTAGGTTCCCTAACGGGCACTTGGAATATGTAGGTTCCCTATCGGGCACTTGGACTATGTAGGTTAACTAGCAGGACCTTGGATTATCTAGGTTACCTAGGGGGCACTTGGACTATGTAGGTTAACTAGCGGACACTTGGACAATCTAGGTTTCCTAGCGGGCAATTGGACTATGTACGTCCCGTAGTGGGCACTTGGACTATCTAGGTTAACTAGCGAGCACTTGGACTATCTAGGTTAACTAGCGGGCATTTGGACTATTATGGTCCCTAGCGGGCATTTGGAGTATATTAGTTACCTAGCGGGCACTTGGACCTTGTAGATTAACTAGCAGGCCCTTGGACTATGTTGATTAACTAGCGGCACTTGGACTATCTACGTTAAGTAGCAGGCCCTTGGACTATGTAGATTCCCTAGCGGGCACTTGGACTATGTATGTTCCAGAGCGGGCACTTGGACTATGTAGGTTCCCTAGCAGGCACTTGGACTATGTAGGTTCCCTAGCGGGCACTTGTACTATGTAGGTTAACTAGCGGACACGTGGACGATCTAGGTTAACTAGCGGGTAGTTGGACTATGTAGCTTAACTAGCGGGCCCTTAAACTATGTAGATTAACCAGCGGCACTTGGACTATCTACGTTAACTAGAGGGCCCTTGGACTATGTAGATTCCCTAGCGGGCACTTGGGCTACGTAGGTTCCCTAGCGGGCACTTAGACTCTGTATGTTCCCCAGCGGGCACTTGGACTATATATGTTCCTTACGGACACTTGAACTATGTAAGTTAACTACTGGGCACGTGGACTATGTAGGTTAACTAGCGGTCCCTTAGACTATCTAGGTTACCTAGAGGGCACTTGGACTATGTAGGTTAACTACCGGGCACTTGCACTATCTAGGTTACCTAGCGGGCACTTGGACTATGTACGTTCCCTAGCGGGCTCTTGGACTATCTATGTAAACTAGCGGGCACTTGGACTATGTAGGTTAACTAGGGGACACTTGCACTATGTAGGTTACCTAGCGGCACTTGGACTATCTAGGTTAACTAGCGGACACTTGGACTATCTGGTTTAACCAGTGTGCACTTGGACTATGTAGGTTTCTTAGCGGGCACTTGGACTATCTAGTTTACCTAGCGGGCACTTGGACTATGTAGGTTAACTAGCGGGCCCTTGGACTATCTAGGTTACTTAGCTGTAACTTGGACTATAAAGGTTACCTTGCGGGCACTTGGACTATGTAGGTTAACTAGCGGGCCCTTGGACTATCTAGGTTACTTAGCTGTAACTTGGACTATATAGGTTACCTTGCGGGCACTTGGACTATGTAAGTTACCTAGCACGCACTTGCACTATCTAGGTTACCTAGCAGGCACTTGGACTATCTAGGTTAACGAACGGGCACTTGGACTATCTAGGTTAACTAGCGGGCACTTGGACTATGTAGGTTACCTTGCGGGCACTTGGACTATGTAGGTTAATTAGCGGGCACTTGGAATATTTAGGTTACCGAATGGGCATTTGGACAATGTAGGTTACCTAGCGGGCACTTGGACTTCTAGCTTAACGAATGGGCACTTGGACTATGTATGTTGCATAGTGGGCAATTGGATTATCTAGGTTAGGTAACGGGCACTTGAACTATCTAGGTTACCTAGCGGGAACTTGGACTATGTAGGTTACCTAGCAGGCACTTGGACTATCTAGGTTACCAAAGGGCACTTGGACTATCTTGGTTTCTTAGCGGGCACTTTGACTATATAGGTTACCTAGTGGGCTTGGACTATGTAGGTTACCTAGCGGGCACTTGGACTATCTAGGTTAGCTAACAGGAACTTGGAATACCTAGGTTACCTAGCGAGCGCTTGGACTATGTAGGTTACCTTGCGGGCACTTGTACTATCTAGGTAACCTAACGGGAACTTGGACTATGTAGGTTAACTAGCGTACACTTGGACGATCTAGTTTAACTAGCGGGTACTTGGAATATCTAGGTTAACTAGCGGGCCCTTGGACTATGTAGGATAAATAGCGGGCACTTGGACTATCTAGGTTAACTAGCTGACCTTGGACTATGTAGGTTAACTAGTGGGCACTTGGACTATCTAGGTTAACTAGCTGACCTTGGACTATGTAGGTTAACTATCGGGCACTTCGACTATCTAGGTTAACTAGCGGGCACTAGGACTATCTAGGTTAACTAGCGGGCACTTGCACAGTGCAGGTTCCCTAGCGGGCACTTTGACTATGTAGGTTCCCTAGCGGGCACTTGGACTATATAGGTTCCCTACGGGCACTTGGACTATCTAGGTTCCCTAACGGGCACTTGGACTATGTAGGTTCCTCTGCGGGCACTTGGACTATGTAGGTTCCCTATTAGGCACTTGGACTATGTAGGTTAACTAGCGGGCACTTGGATGATCAAGGTTAACTAGCGGGCACTTGGACTATCTAGGTTAACTAGCAGGCACTAGGACTATCTAGGTTAACTAGCGGGCACATGCACAATGCAGGTTCCCTAGCGGGCACTTTGACTATGTAGGTTCCCTAGCGGGCACTTGGACTATGTAGGTTACCTAGCAGGCACTTGGACTATCTAGGTTACCAAAGGGCACTTGGACTATCTTGGTTTCTTAGCGGGCACTTGGACTATATAGGTTACCTAGTGGGCTTGGACTATGTAGGTTATCTAGCGGGCACTTGGACTAACCAGGTTAGCTAACAGGAACTTGGAATATCTAGGTTACCTAGCGGGCACTTGGACTATGTAGGTTACCTTGCGGGCCCTTGTACTATCTAGGTTACCTAACGGGAACTTGGACTATGTAGGTTAACTAGCGTACACTTGGACGATCTAGTTTAACTAGCGGGTACTTGGAATATCTAGGTTAACTAGCGGGCCCTTGGATTATGTAGGTTAACTAGCGGGCACTTGGACTATCTAGGTTAACTAGCTGACCTTGGACTATCTAGGTTAACTCGCGGGCACTTGCACAGTGCAGGTTCCCTAGCGGGCACTTTGACTATGTAGGTTCCCTAGGGGGCACTTGGACTATATAGGTTCCCTACGGGCACTTGGACTATCTAGGTTCCCTAACGGGCACTTGGACTATGTAGGTTCCTCTGCGGTAACTTGGACTATGTAGGTTCCCTATTAGGCACTTGGACTATGTAGGTTAACTAGCGGGCACTTGGATGATCAAGGTTAACTAGCGGGCACTTGGACTATCTGGTTTAACCAGTGTGCACTTGGACTATGTAGGTTTCTTAGCGGGCACTTGGACTATCTAGTTTACCTAGCGGGCACTTGGACTATGTAGGTTAACTAGCGGGCCCTTGGACTATCTAGGTTACATAGCTGTAACTTGGACTATATAGGTTACCTTGCGGGCACTTGGACTATGTAGGTTAACCAAAGACACTTGGACGATCTATGTTAAATAGTGGGCCCTTGGACTATGTAGGTTAACTAGCGGGCACTTGGACTATCTAGGTTAACTAGCGGGCACTAGGACTATCTAGGTTAACTAGCGGGCACTAGGACTATCTAGGTTAACTAGCGGGCACTTGCACAATGCAGGTTCCCTAGCGGGCACTTTGACTATGTAGGTTCCCTGCGGGCACTTGGACTATCTAGGTTTCCTAACGGGCACTTGGAATATGTAGGGTCCCTATCGGGCACTTGGACTCTGTAGGTTAACTAGCAGGACCTTGGACTATCTAGGTTACCTAGGGGGCACTTGGACTATGTAGGTTAACTAGCGGATACTTGGACAATCTAGGTTACCTAGCGGGCAATTGGACTATGTACGTCCCGTAGCGGGCACTTGGATTATCTAGGTTAACTAGAGGGCCCTTGGACTATGTAGGTTAACTAGCGGGCACTTGGACTATCTAGGTTAACTAGCGGGCACTTGGACTATCTAGATTAACTAGCGGGCCCTTGGACTATCTAGGTTTACTAGCGGGCACTTGGACTATCTAGGTTAACTAGCGTGCACATGGACTATGTAGTTTCCCTAGCAGGCATTTGGATTATTTAGGTTACCTAGTGGGCACTTGGACTATGTAGGTTACCTAGCGGGCACTTGGACTATGTAGGTTAACTAGAAGGCACTTGGACTATCAAGGTTACCAAGCGGGCCCTTGTACTATGTAGGGTACCAGCGGGCACTTGGACTATCTAGGTTAACGAACATGCACTTGGACTATGTAGGTAACCTAGAGGGCACTTGGACTGTCTAGGTTACCTAGCAGACCCGTGGCCTATCTATGTTAACGAAAGGGCACTTGGACTATGTAGGTTAACTAGCGGACACTTCGATTATCTATGTTAGCTAACGGGCAATTGGACTATCTCGGTTACATAGCGGGCGCGTGAACTATGTAGGTTCCCTAGCGGGCACTTGGACTATTTAGGGTTACCTAGCAGGCACTTTGACTATCTAGGTTAACGAACGTGCACTTGGACTATGTAAGTAACCTAGCAGGCACTTGGACTGTCTAGGTTACCTAGCAGGCACTTGGCCTATCTATGTTAACAAACGGGCACTTGGACTATGTAGGTTAACTAGTGGACACTTCGACTATCTAGGTTAGCTAACGGGCAATTGGACTATGTAGGTTCCCTAACGGGCACTTGGACTATATAGGCTCCTCTGCGGCCACTTGAACTCTGTAGGTACCCTATCAGGCACTTGGACTATGTAGGTTAACTAGCGGGCCCTTGAACTATGTAGATTAACTAGCGGTACTTGGACTATCTATGTTAACTAGCGGGCCCTTTGACTATGTAGATTCCCTAGCGGGCACTTCGACTACGTAGATTCCCTAGCGGGCACTTAGACTCTGTATGTTCCCTAGCGGGCACTTGGATTATATATGTTCCTTATGGACACTTGAACTATGTAAGTTAACTAACGGGCACTTCGACTATGTAGGTTAACTAGCGGGCCTTTAGACTATCCAGGTTACCTAGCGGGCACTTGGACTATGTAGGTTAACTACCGGGCACTTGCACTATCTAGGTTACCTAGAGGGCACTTGGACTATGTACGTTCCCTAGTGGGCACTTGGAATATCTATGTTAACTAGCGGGCACTTGGACTATGTAGGTTAACTAGGGGACACTTGCACTATGTAGGTTACCTAGTGGCACTTGGACTATCTAGGTTAACTAGCGGGCACTTGGACTATCTGGGTTAACTAGAGTGCACTTGGACTATGTAGGTTCCTTAGCGGGCACTTGGACTATCTAGTTTACCTAGCGGGCACTTGGACTATGTAGGTTAATTAGCGGGCACTTGGACTATCTAGGTTACCGAACGGGCATTTGGACTATGTAGGTTACCTAGCGGGCACTTGCACTATCTAGGTTACCTAGAGGGCACTTGGACTATGTACGTCCCCTAGCGGACACTTGGACTATCTAGGTTAACTAGAGGGCCCTGGGACTATGTAGGTTAACTAGCGGGCACTTGGATTATCTAGGTTAACTAGCGGGCACTTAGACGATCTAGGTTAACTAGCGGGTACTTGGACTATCTAGGTTAACTAGCGGGCACTTGGACTATCTAGATTAACTAGCGGGCCCTTGACTACCTAGGTTTACTAGCGTGCACTTGGACTATCTAGGTTAACTAGCGGGCACTTGGACTATGTAGTTTCCCTAGCGGGCATTTGGATTATTTAGGTTACCTAGTGGGCACTTGGACTATGTAGGTTACCTAGCGGGCACTTGGACTATGTAGGTTAACTAGAAGGCACTTGGACTATCAAGGTTACCAAGCGGGCCCTTGGACTGTGTAGGTTACCAGCGGGCACTTGGACTATCTAGGTTAACGAACGTGCACTTGGACTATGTAGGTAACCTAGCGGGCACTTGGACTGTCTAGGTTACCTAGCAGACACGTGGCCTATCTACGTTAACGAAAGGGCACTTGGACTATGTAGGTTAACTAGCGGACACTTCGACTATCTAGGTTAGCTAACGGGCAATTGGACTATCTAGGTTACCTAGCGGGCACTTGGACTATTTAGGGTTACCTAGCAGGCACTTTGACTATCTAGGTTAACGAACGTGCACTTGGACTATGTAGGTAACCTAGCGGGCACTTGGACTGTCTAGGTTACCTAGCAGGCACTTGGCCTATCTACGTTAACGAACGGGCACTTGGACTATGTAGGTTAACTAGCGGACACTTCGATTATCTATGTTAGCTAACGGGCAATTGGACTATCTAGGTTGCCTAGCGGGCGCTTGGACTATGTAGGTTCCCTAGTGGGCACTTGGACTATATAGGGTTACCTAGCAGGCACTTTGACTATGTAGGTTAACGAACTTGCACTTGGACTATGTAGGTAACCTAGCGGGCACTTGGACTGTATAGGTTACCTAGCAGGCACTTGGCCTATCTATGTTAACAAACGGGCACTTGGACTATGTAGGTTAACTAGCAGACCCTTGAACTATGTAGATTAACTAGCGGTATTTGGACTATCTATGTTATCTAGCGGGCCCTTTGACTATGTAGATTCCCTAGCGGGCACATCGACTACGTAGGTTCCCTAGCGGGCACTTAGACTCTGTATGTTCCCTAGCGGGCACTTGGACTATATATGTTCCTTACGGACACTTGAACTATGTAAGTTAACTACCGGGCACTTGGACTATGTCGGTTAACTAGCGGGCCCTTAGACTATCCAGGTTACCAAGCGGGCACTTGGACTATGTAGGTTAACTACCGGGCACTTGCACTATCTAGGTTACCTAGCGGGCACTTGGACTATGTACGTTCCCTAGTGGGCACTTGGACTATCTATGTTAACTAGCGGGCACTTGGACTATGTAGGTTAACTAGGGGACACTTGCACTATGTAGGTTACCTAGTGGCACTTGGACTATCTAGGTTAACTAGCGGGCACTTGGACTATCTGGGTTAACTAGCGTGCACTTGGACTATGTAGGTACCTTAGCGGGCACTTGGACTATCTAGTTTACCTAGCGGGCACTTGGACTATGTAGGTTAACTAGCGGGCCCTTGGACTATCTAGGTTACATAGCTGGAACTTGGACTATATAGGTTACCTTGGGGGCACTTGGACTATGTAGGTTAACCAAAGACACTTGGACGATCTAGGTTAAATAGCGGGCCCTTGGACTATGTAGGTTAACGAACGGGCATTTGGACTATGTAAGTTACCTAGCAGGCACTTGGACTGTCTAGGTTACCTAGCGGGCACTTGGACTATCTAGGTTAACGAACGGGAACTTGGACTATCTAGGTTAACTAGCGGGCACTTGGACTATGTAGGTTACCTAGTGGGCACTTGCACTATCTAGGTTACCTAGCGGGCACTTGGACTATGTAGGTTAATTAGCGGGCACTTGGACTATCTAGGTTACCGAACGGGCATTTGGACTATGTAGGTTACCTAGCGGGCACTTGCACTATCTAGGTTACCTAGCGGGCACTTGGACTATGTAGGTTAATTAGCGGGCACTTGGACTATCTAGGTTACCGAACGGGCATTTGGACTATGTAGGTTACCTAGCGGGCACTTGCACTATCTAGGTTACCTAGCGGGCACTTGGACTATGTACGTCCCCTAGCGGACACTTGGACTATCTAGGTTAACTAGAGGGCCCTGGGACTATGTAGGTTAACTAGCGGGCACTTGGATTATCTAGGTTAACTAGCGGGCACTTAGACGATCTAGGTTAACTAGCGGGCACTTGGACTATCTAGGTTAACTAGCGGGCACTTGGACTATCTAGATTAACTAGCGGGCCCTTGGACTATCTAGGTTTACTAGCGGGCACTTGGACTATCTAAGTTAAATAGCGGGCACTTGGACTATGTAGTTTCCCTAGCGGGCATTTGGATTATTTAGGTTACCTAGTGGGCACTTGGACTATGTAGGTTAACTAGAAGGCACTTGGACTATCAAGGTTACCTAGCGGGCCCTTGGACTATGTAGGATACCAGCGGCCACTTGGACTATCTAGGTTAACGAACGTGCACTTGGACTCGGTAGGTAACCTAGCGGGCACTTGGACTGTCTAGGTTACCTAGCAGGCACTTGGCCTATCTACGTTAACGAACGGGCACTTGGACTATGTAGGTTCCCTAGCGGGGACTTGGACTATTTAGGGTTACCTAGCAGGCACTTTGACTATCTAGGTTAACGAACGTGCACTTGGACTATGTAGGTAACCTAGCGGGCACTTGGACTGTCTAGGTTACCTAGCAGGCACTTGGCCTATGTAGGTTAACTAGCGGGCCCTTGGGCTATCAAGGTTACCTAGCTGGAACTTGGACTATATAGGTTACCTTGCGGGCACTTGGACTATGTAGGTTAACCAAAGACACTTGGACGATCTAGGTTAAATAGTGGGCCCTTGGACTATGTAGGTTAACGAACGGGCATTTGGACTATATAAGTAACCTAGCAGGCACTTGGACTGTCTAGGTTACCTAGCGGGCACTTGGACTATCTGGTTAACGAACGGGCACTTGGACTATCTAGGTTAACTAGCGGGCACTTGGACTATGTAGGTTACCTAGCGGGCACTTGCACTATCTAGGTTACCTAGCGGGCACTTGGACTATGTAGGTTAATTAGCGGGCACTTGGACTATCTAGGTTACCGAACGGGCATTTGGACTATGTAGGTTACCTAGCGGGCACTTGCACTATCTAGGTTACCTAGCGGGCACTTGGACTATGTACGTCCCCTAGAGGACACTTGGACTATCTAGGTTAACTAGAGGGCCCTGGGACTATGTAGGTTAGCTAGCTGGCACTTGGATTATCTAGGTTAACTAGCGGGCACTTAGACGATCTAGATTAACTAGCGGGCACTTGGACTATCTAGGTTAACTAGCGGGCACTTGGACTATCTAGATTAACTAGCGGGCCCTTGAACTACCTAGGTTTACTAGCGGGCACTTGGACTATCTAGGTTAACTAGGGGACACTTGCACTATGTAGGTTACCTAGCGGCACTTGGACTATCTAGGTTAACTAGCGGGCACTTGGACTATCTGGGTTAACTAGCGTGCACTTGGACAAGTAGGTTCCTTAGCGGGCACTTGGACTATCTAGTTTACCTAGCAGGCACTTGGACTATGTAGGTTAACTAGAGGGCCCTTGGACTATCTAGGTTACATAGCTGGAACTTGGACTATATAGGTTACCTTGCGGGCACTTGGATTATGTAGGTTAACCAAAGACACTTGGACGATCTAGGTTAAATAGTGGGCCCTTGGACTATGTAGGTTAACGAACGGGCATTTGGACTATGTAGGTGACCTAGCAGGCACTTGGACTGTCTAGGTTACCTAGCGGGCACTTGGACTATCTGGGTTAACGAACTGGCACTTGGACTATCTAGGTTAACTAGCGGGCACTTGGACTATGTAGGTTACCTAGCGGACACTTGCACTATCTTGGTTACCTAGCGGGCACTTGGACTATGTAGGTTAATTAGCGGGCATTTGGACTATGTAGGTAACCTAGCGGGAACTTGGACAGTCCCGATTACCTAGCGGGCACTTGGATTTCTAGGTTAATGAATGGGCACTTGTACTATGTAGTTTCCCTAGCGGGCATTTGGATTATTTAGGTTACCTCGTGGGCACTTGGACTATCTAGATTAACTAGCGGACACTTGGACTATGTAGGTTCCCTAGCGGGCACTTTGACTATGTAGGTTCCATAGCGGGCACTTGGAGTATAAGAGTTAACTAGCGGGCCCTTGGACTATATAGGTTAACTAGCGTGCACTTGGACGATCTAGGCTAATTAGCGGGTACTTGGACTATGTAGGTTATCTAGCGGGCCCTTGGACTATGTAGATTCCCTAGGGGGACTTGGATTCTGTGTGTTCCCTACGGACACTTGAACTATGTAGGTTCCCTAGCAGGCACTTGGACTATGTAGGTTCCAGAGGGGGCACTTGGACAATGTAAGTTAACTACCGGGCACTTGGACTATGTAGGTTAACTAGCGTGCCCTTGGACTATCCAGGTTACCTAGCGGGCACTTGGACTTTGTAGGTTAACTACCGGGCACATGCACTATCTAGGTTACCTAGCGGGCACTTGGACTATGTATGTTCCCTAGCGGGCACTTGGACTATCTATGTTTACTAGTGGGCACTTGGACTAACTATGTTAACTACCAGCCACTTGGACTATGTAGGTTAACTAGGGGACACCTGCACTATGTAGGTTACCTTGCGGCACTTGGACTATGTAGGTTAACTAGCGTGCATTTGGACTATGGAGGTTAACTAGAGGACACTTAGACGATCTATGTTAACTAGTGGGCCGTTGGACTATGTAGGTTAACGAACGGGCATTTGGACTATGTAGGTTACCTAGCAGACACTTGGACTGTCTAGGTTACCTAGCGGGCACTTGGCTATCTAGGTTAAAGAACGGGCACTTGGACTATCTAGGTTGCCTAGCGGGCATTTGGACTATGTAAGTTACCTAGCGGGCACTTGGACTATCTAGGTTACCTAGCGGGCACTAGGACTATGTAGGTTAACTAGTGGGCACTTGGACTATGTATGTTGCATAGCGGGGAATTGGACTATCTAGGTTAGGTAACGGGCACTTGGACTATATAGGTTACCTAGCGGGCCCTTTGACTATGTAGGTTACCTAGCGGGCACTTGGACTATCTAGGTTAACGAAAGGGCACTTGGACTATGTAGGTTACCTAGCGGGCCCTTGGATTATCTAGGTTAGCTAACAGGAACTTGGAATATCTAGGTTACCTAGCGGGCACTTGGACTATGTAGGTTACCTTGCGGGCACTTGTACTATCTAGGCTACCTAACGGGAACTTGGACTATGTAGGTTAACTAGCGTACACTTGGACGATCTAGGTTAACTAGCAGGCACTTGGAATATCTAGGTTAACTAGCTGACCTTGGACTATGTAGGTTAACTAGTGCGCACTTGGACTATCTAGGTTAACTAGCTGACCTTGGACTATGTAAGTTAACTAGCGGGCACTTGGACTATCTAGATTAACTAGCGGGCACTTGCACAATGCAGGTTCCCTAGCGGGCACTTTGACTATGTAGGTTCCGTAGTGGGCACTTGGACTATATAGGTTCCCTACGGGCACTTGGATTATCTAGGTTCCCTAACGGGCACTTGGAATATGTAGGTTCCATATTGGGCACTTGGACTATGTAGGTTGCTCTGCGGGCACTTGGACTATGTAGGTTCCCTATCAGGCACTTGGACTATGTTGGTTAACTAGCGGGCCCTTGAACTATGTAGATTAACTAGCTGCACTTGGACTATCTATGTTAACTAGCGGGCCCCTTGACTATGTAGATTCCCTAGCGGGCACATCGACTATGTAGGTTCCCTAGCGGTCACTTAGACTCTGTATGTTCCCTAGCGGGCACTTGGACTATATATGTTCCTTACGGACACTTGAACTATGTAAGTTAACTACCGGGCACTTGGACAATGTAGGTTAACTAGCGGGCCCTTAGACTATCCAGGTTACCTAGCGGGCACTTGGACTATGTAGGTTAACTACCGTGCACTTGCACTATCTAGGTTACCTAGCGGGCACTTGGACTATGTACGTTCCTTAGTGGGCACTTGGACTATCTATGTTAACTAGCGGGCACTTGGACTATGTAGGTTAACTAGGGGACACTTGCACTATGTAGGTTACCTAGCGGCACTTGGACTATCTAGGTTAACTAGCGGGCACTTGGACTATCTGGGTTAACTAGCGTGCACTTGGACAAGTAGGTTCCTTAGCGGGCACTTGGACTATCTAGTTTACCTAGCAGGCACTTGGACTATGTAGGTTAACTAGAGGGCCCTTGGACTATCTAGGTTACATAGCTGGAACTTGGACTATATAGGTTACCTTGCGGGCACTTGGACTATGTAGGTTAACCAAAGACACCGGGACGATCTAAGTTAAATAGTGGGCCCTTGGACTATGTAGGTTAACGAACGGGCATTTGGACTATGTAGGTGACCTAGCAGGCACTTGGACTGTCTAGGTTACCTAGCGGGCACTTGGACTATCTAGGTTAACGAACTGGCACATGGACTATCTAGGTTAACTAGCGGGCACTTGGACTATGTAGGTTACCTAGCGGGCACTTGCACTATCTTGGTTACCTAGCGGGCACTTGGACTATGTAGGTTAATTAGCGGGCATTTGGACTATGTAGGTAACCTAGCGGGAACTTGGACAGTCCCGGTTACCTAGCGGGCACTTGGATTTCTAGGTTAATGAATGGGCACTTGGACTATGTAGTTTCCCTAGCGGGCATTTGGATTATTTAGGTTACCTAGTGGGCACTTGGACTATGTAGGTTACCTAGCGGGCACTTGGACTATGTAGGTTAACTAGAAGGCACTTGGACTATCAAGGTTACCAAGCGGGCCCTTGGACTATGTAGGTTACCAGCGGGCACTTGGACTATCTAGTTTAACGAACGTGCACTTGGACTATGTATGTAACCTAGCAGGCACTTGGACTGTCTAGGTTACCTAGCAGGCACTTGGCCTATCTATGCTAACGAACTTGCAATTGGACTATGTAGGTTAACTAGCGGACACTTCGACTATCTAGGTTAGCTAACGGGCAATTGGACTATGTAGGTTCCCTATCGGGTACTTGGACTGTCTAGGTTAACTAGGGGGCAATTGGACAGTCTAGGTTACCTAGTGGGCACTTGGACTATGTAGTTTACCTAGGAGGCACTTGGACTATGTTGGTTAACTAGCGGGCACTTGGACTATCTAGGTTACCTAGCGGGCACTTGGACTATGTATGTTCCCTAGCGGGCACTTGGGCTATCTACGTTACCTAGCGGGCACTTGGAATATATAGGTTAACGAACGGGCACTTGGACTATGTAGGTAACCTAATGGTCACTTGGACTGTCTAGGTTACCTAGCGGGACTTGGACTATGTAGGTTAACTAGCGGGCACTTGGACTATCAAGGTTAACTAGCGGGCCCTTGCTCTATGTAGGTTAACTAGCAGGCCTTTGGACTATGGAAGTTAACTAGAGGGCACTTTGATGATCCTTGTTAACTTGCGGGCACTTGGACTATCTAGGTTAACTAGCGGGCACTTGGACTATCTAGATTAACTAGCGGACACTTGGACTATGTAGGTTCCCTAGCGGGCACTTTGACTATGTAGGTTCCCTAGCGGGCACTTGGACTATAAAAGTTAACTAGCGGGCCCTTGGACTATATAGGTTAACTAGCGTGCACTTGGACGATCTAGGCTAACTAGCGGGTATTTGGACTATGTAGGTTATCTAGCGGGCCCTTGGACTATGTAGATTCCCTAGTGGGCACTTGGATTCTGTGTGTTCCCTACGGACACTTGAACTATGTAGGTTCCCTAGCAGGCACTTGGACTATGTAGGTTCTAGAGGGGGCACTTGGACAATGTAAGTTAACTACCGGGCACTTGGACTATGTAGGTTAACTAGCGGGCCCTTGGACTATCCAGGTTACCTAGCGGGCACTTGGACTTTGTAGGTTAACTACCGGGCACATGCACTATCTAGGTTACCTAGCGGGCACTTGGACTATGTATGTTCCCTAGCGGGCACTTGGACTATCTATGTTAACTAGTGGGCACTTGGACTAACTATGTTAACTACCGGCCACTTGGACTATGTAGGTTAACTAGGGGACACTTGCACTATGTAGGTTACCTAGCGGCACTTGGACTATGTAGGTTAACTAGCGTGCATTTGGACTATGTAGGTTAACTAGAGGACACTTAGACGATCTATGTTAACTAGTGGGCCCTTGGACTATGTAGGTTAACGAACGGGCATTTGGAGTATGTAGGTTACCTAGCAGACACTTGGACTGTCTAGGTTACCTAGCGGGCACTTGGCTATCTAGGTTAACGAACGGGCACTTGGACATATAGGTTACCTAGCGGGCATTTGGACTATGTAAGTTACCTAGCGGGCACTTGGACTATCTAGGTTACCTAGCGGGCACTTGGACTATGTAGGTTAACTACTGGGCACTTGGACTACGTATGTTGCATAGCGGGAAATTGGACTATCTAGGTTAGGTAACGGGCACTTGGACTAATTAGGTTACCTAGTGGGCCCTTTGACTATGTAGGTTACCTAGCGGGCACTTGGACTATCTAGGTTAACGAAAGGGCACTTGGACTATGTAGGTTACCTAGCGGGCACTTGGATTATCTAGGTTAGCTAACAGGAACTTGGCATATCTAGGTTACCTAGCGGGCACTTGGACTATGTAGGTTACCTTGCGGGCACTTGTACTATCTAGGTTACCTAACGGGAACTTGGACTATGTAGGTTAACTAGCAGACACTTGGACAATCTAGGTTAAGTAGCGGGCACTTGGAATATCTAGGTTAACTAGCGGGCCCTAGGACTATGTAGGTTAACTAGAGGGCACTTGGACTATCTAGGTTAACTAGCGGGTTCTTGGACTATATAGGTTAACTAGCGGGCACTTGGACTATCTAGGTTAACTAGCTGACCTTGGACTATGTAGGTTAACTAGTGGGCACTTGGACTATCTAGGTTTACTATCTGACCTTGGACTATATAAGTTAACTAGCGGGCAGTTGGACTATCTAGATTAACTAGCGGGCACTTGCATAATGCAGGTTCCCTAGCGGGCACTTTGACTATGTAGGTTCCCTAGTGGGCACTTGGACTATATAGGTTCCCTACGGGCACTTGGACTATCTAGGTTCCCTAACGGGCACTTGGAATATGTAGGTTCCATATCGGGCACTTGGACTATGTAGGTTCCTCTGCGGACACTTGGACTATGTAAGTTCCCTATCAGGCATTTGGACTATGTAGGTTAACTACCGGGCCCTTGAACTATGTAGATTAACTAGTGGCACTTGGACTATCTATGTTAACTAGCGGGCCCTTTGACTATGTAGATTCTCTAGCGGGCACTTCGACTATGTAGGTTCCCTAGCGGGCACTTAGACTCTGTATGTTCCCTAGCGGGCACTTGGACTATATATGTTCCTTACGGACACTTGAACTATGTAAGTTAACTACCGGGCACTTGGACTATGTAGGTTAACTAGCGGGCCCTTAGACTATCCAGGTTACCTAGCGGGCACTTGGACTATGTAGGTTAACTGCCGTGCACTTTCACTATCTAGGTTACCTAGCGGGCACTTGGACAATGTACGTTCCCTAGTGGGCACTTGTACTATCTATGTTAACTAGCGGGCACTTGGACTATGTACATTCCCTAGTGGGCACTTGGACTATCTATGTTAACTAGTGGGCACTTGGACTATGTAGGTTAACTAGGGAACACTTGCACTATGTAGGTTACCTAGCGGCACTTGGACTATCTAGGTTAACTAGCGGGCACTTGGACTATCTGGGTTAACTAGCGTGCACTTGGACAAGTAGGTTCCTTAGCGGGCACTTGGACTATCTAGTTTACCTAGCGGGCACTTGGACTATGTAAGTTAACTAGCGGGCCCTTGGACTATCTAGGTTACATAGCTGGAACTTGGACTATATAGGTTACCTTGAGGGCACTTGGACTATGTAGGTTAACCAAAGACACTTGGACGATCTAGGTTAAATAGTGGGCCCTTGGACTATGTAGGTTAACGAACGGGCATTTGGACTATGTAGGTTACCTAGCAGGCACTAGGACTGTCTAGGTTACCTAGCGGGCACTTGGACTATCTAGGTTAATGAACGGGCACTTGGACTATCTAGGTTAACTAGCGGGCACTTGGACTATGTAGGTTACCTAGCGGGCACTTGCACTATCTAGGTTACCTAGCGGGCACTTGGACTATGTAGGTTAATTAGCGGGCACTTGGACTATCTAGGTTACCGAACGGGCATTTGGACTATGTAGGTTACCTAGCGGGCACTTGCACTATCTAGGTTACCTAGCGGGCACTGGGACTATGTACGTCCCCTACCGGGCACTTGGACTATCTAGGTTAACTAGAGGGCCCTTTGACTATGTAGGTTGACTAGCGGGCACTTGGATTATCCAGGTTACCTAACGGGCACTTGGACTATCTTGATTTCTTAGCGGGCACTTGGACTATGTAGTTTACCTATCGGGCCCTTGGACTATGTATGTTACCTGACGGGCGCTTGGACTATCTAGGTTAACGAAAGGGCACTTGGACTATCTAGGTTACCTAGCGGGCACTTGGACTATGTAGGTTGCCTAGCGAGCACTTGGACTATGTAGGTTCCCTAGCGAGCACTTGGACTATGTAGGTTCCCTATCGGGTTCTTGGACTGTCTAGGTTAACTAGGGGGCAATTGGACAGTCTAGGTTACCTAGTGGGCACTTGGACTATGTAGTTTACCTAGGAGGCTCTTGGACTATGTTGGTTAACTAGCGGGCACTTGGACTATCTAGGTTACCTAGCGGGCACTTGAACTATGTACGTTCCCTAGCGGGCACTTGGGCTATCTACGTTACCTAGCGGGCACTTGGACTATGTAGGTTAACGAACGGGCACTTGGACTATGTAGGTAACCTAATGGTCACTTGGACTTTCTAGGTTACCTAGCGGGAACTTGGACTATGTAGGTAAACTAGCGACACTTGGACTATCTAGTTTAACTAACGGGCACTTGGACTATGTAGGTTGCCTAGCGAACACTTGGACTATGTACGTTCCCTAGCGGGCACTTGGACTATCTAGGTTAACTAGAGGGTCCTTGGACTATGTAGGTTAACTATCGGGCACTTGGATTATCTAGGTTAACTAGCGGGCACTTGGACGATCTAGGTTAACTAGCGGGCACTTGGACTATCTAGGTTAACTAGCAGGCACTTGGACTATCTAGATTAACTAGCGGGCCCTTGGACTATCTAGGTTTACTAGACTTGCACTATCTAGGTTAACTAGCGGGCACTTGGACTATGTAGTTTCCCTAGCGGGCATTTGGATTATTTAGGTTACCTAGTGGGCACTTGGACTATGTAGGTTACCTAGCGGGCACTTGGACTATGTAGGTTAACTAGAAGACACTTGGACTATCAAGGTTACCTAGCGGGCCCTTGGACTATGTAGGTTACCAGCGGGCACTTGGACTATCTAGGTTAACGAACGGGCACTTGGGCTATGTAGGTTACCTAGCGGGCACTTGGACTATGTAGGATCCCTATCGGACATTTGGACTACTTAGGTTACCTAGCGGGCACTTGGACTATCTAGGTTAACGAACGGGCACTTGGACTATGTAGGTTAACTAGCGGACACTTCGACTATCTAGGTTAGCTAACGGGCAATTGGACTATCTAGGTTACCTAGCGGGCACTTGGACTATGTAGGTTAACTAGTGGGCACTTGGACTATTTAGGTTACCTAGCAGGCACTTTGACTATCTAGGTTAACTAACGGACACTTTGACTATGTAGGTTGCTAGCGAGCACTTGGACTATGTAGGTTCCCAGCGGGCACTTGGAGTATGTAGTTTCTCTACCATTACTTGGACTATCTAGGTTAACTAGCGGGCAATTGGACTGTCTAGGTTACCTAGTGGGCACTTGGACTATTTATTTTACTAGCAGGCACTTGGACTATGTAGGTTAACTAGCGGGCACTTGGACTATCTAGGTTACCTAGCGGGCACTTGGACTATGTAGGTAACATAATGGTCACTTGGACTGTCTAGGTTACCTTGCGGGGACTTTGACTATGTAGGTTAACTAGCGGGCACTTGGACTATGTAGGATCCCTATCGGACATTTGTGCTATTTAGGTTAACTAGCGGGCACTTTGACTATCTAGGTTAACTAGCGGGCACTTGGACTATCTAGGTTAACTAGAGGGCCCTTGTACTATGTAGGTTAACTAGCGGGCACTTGGACTATCTAGGTTAACTAACGGACCTTGGACTATGTAGGTTAACTAGCGGGCACTTGGACTATGTACGTCCCCTAGTGGGAACTTGGACTATCTAGGTTAACTAACGGGAACTAGGACTATCTAGTTTAACTAGCGGGCACTTGGACTATCTAGGTTACCTAGCAGGCAATTGAATTATGAAGGATCCCTAGCGGGCTCTTGGACTATCTAGGTTACCTAGCGGGCACGTGGACTATGTAGGTTAACTAGCGGACACTTGCACGATCTAGGTGAACTAGCGGGCCCTTGCACTATGTAGGTTAACTATCGGGCCCATGGATTATGTAGGTTTACCAGCAGGCACTTGGACTATCTAGGTTAACTAGCGGGCACATGGACTATGTAGTTTCCCTAGCAGGCATTTGGACTATTAAGGTTACCAAGCGGGAACATGGACTATGTAGGTTACCTAGCGGGCATTTGGACTATCTAGGTTAACTAGCAGGCACTTTGACAATCTAGGTTAACTAACGGGCCCTTGGAATATGTAGGTTGCCTAGCGGGCACATGGACTATGTAGGTTCCCTAGCGGGCCCTTGGATTATGTAAGTTCCATATCGGGCACTTGGATTATATTGGTTCCCTATCGTGCAACTTGGACTATGTAGGCTAACCAGCGGGCACTTGGACTGTCTAGGTAACCTAGCGGGCACTTGGACTATCTAGGTTAACGAACGGGCACTTGGACTATGTAGGTAACCTAGCCTGCACTTGCACAGTCTAGGTCACCTAGGGAGCACTTTGACTATCTAGGTTAACGAATGGGGACTTGGACTATGTAGGTTACCTAGCGGGAACTTGGACTATGTAGGATTCCTATAAGACATTTGTAATACTTAGGTTAACTAGCGGGCAATTTGACTATGTAGGTTAAATAGCGGGCACTTGGACTATCTAGGTTTCCTAGCAGGCTCTTGGACTATGTACATACCCTAGCGCGCACTTGGACTATCTAGGTTACCTGGCGGGAACTTGGATTTTTTACGTCCCCTAGTGGGCAATTGGAACATCTAGGTTAACTAAAGGGCACTAGGAATATCTAGGTTAACTAGCGAGCACTTGGACTATCTAGGTTACCTAGCAGGCACTTGGATTATGAAGGATCCCTAGCGGGCACTTGGACAATCTAGGTTAACTAGCGGGCACTTGGACGATCTAGGTTAACTAGCGGGCACTTGGACTATCAAAGTTAACAAGTGAGCCCTTGGACTATGTAGGTTAACTAGCGGGCCCTTGGACTATCTAGGTTACCTAGCGGGCACTTGGACTATATAGGTTACCTAGTGGGCACTTGGACTCTCTAAGTTAACGAACGGGCACTTGGAATATGCAGGTAACCTAGCGGGCACTTGGACTGTCTAGGTTACCTAGCGGGCATTTGGACTTCTAGGTTAACGAACGGGCACTTGGACTATGTAGCTTGCTCAGCGGGCACTTGGACTATCTAGGTTAGGTAACGGGCAATATGAGTATGTAGGTTATGTAGCGGGAAATTGGACAATATAAGTTACCTAGCGGGCACTTGGACTATCTAGGTTACCTAACGGGCACTTTGACTATCTAGGTTACATAGCGGGCACTTGGACTATGTAGGTTAACTAGCGAGCTTTTGGACTCTGTAGATTTCCTAGCGGGCACTTGGACTGTCTAGGTTAACGAACGGGCACTTGGACTATGTAGGTTACCTAGCGGGCACTTGGACAATGTAGGATTCCTATCGGACATTTGGACTACTTAGGTTACCTAGCGGGCACTTGGACTATCTAGGTTAACTAGAGGACCTTGGACTACTTAGGTTAACTAGCGGGCCCTTGGACTATGTAGGTTAACTAGCGGGCACTTGGACGATCTAGGTTAACTAGAGGGCACTTGGACTATCTAGGTTAACTAGCGTGCACTTGGACTATCTAGGTTAACTAGCGGGCACTTGGATGATCAATGTTAACTAGTGGGCACTTGGACTATCTAGGTTAGCTAACGTGAACTTGGACTAAGTACGTCCCCTAGTGGGCACTTGGACACTCTAGGTTAACTAACGGGCACTGGGACTATCTAGGTTAACTAGCGGGCACTTGGACTATGTAAGTCAACTAGCGGGCCCTTGGACTATCTAGGTTAGCTAACTGGCACTTGGACTATGTAGGTTAACTAGCAGACACTTGCACGATCTAGGTTAACTAGCGGGCTCTTGCAGTATGTAGGTTAACTAGTGGGCCCATTGACTATGTTGTTTAACTAGCGGGCACTTGGACGATGTAGGTTAACTAGCGGGCACTTGGACTATGTAGGTTACCTAGCGGGCATTTGGACCATATAGATAACCTAGCGGGCACTTAGACTTTGTAGGTTACCTAGCGGGCACTTGGACGATCTAGGTTAACTAGTGGGCCCTTGCATTATATAGGTTACCTAGCGGGCACTTGGACGATCTAGGTTAACTAGCGGGTACTTGGACTATGTAGTTTAACTAGCAGGCCCTTGGATTATGTAGATTAACTAGCGGCACTTGGACTATCTACGTTAACCAGAGGGCCCTTGGACTATGTAGATACCCTAGTGGGCATTTGGACTATATAGGTAACCTAGCGGGCCCTTAGATTTTGTAGTTTACCTAGCGGGCACTTGGACTATCTAGGTTACCTAGCTGGCACTTGAACTATCTATGTTACCTAGTGGGTTCTGGAAGTATGTAGATTACCTAGCGGGCTGTTGGACTATCTAGGTTACCAAGCGGGCACTTGGACTATCTTGGTTAACTAACGGGCCCTTGGATTATGTAGGTTCCCTAGCGGGACCTTGGACTATGTAAGTTCCCTAGCGGGCACTTGGACTATGTGGGTTTCCTGGCGGGCTTTTTGACTATCTAAGTTACCTAATGGGCACTTGGACTATGTAGGTTACCTATCGGGCACTTGGATTATGTAGGTTAACTAGAAGGCACTTGGACTATGAAGATTACCTAGCGGGCCCTTGGACTATGTAGGTTACCAGCGGGACTTGGAATATCTAGGTTAACGAACGTGCACTTGGACTATGTAGGTAACCTAGCGGGCACTTGGACGGTCTAGGTTACCTAGCAGGCACTTGGCCTATCTGCGTTAACGAACGGGCACTTGGACTATGTAGGTTAACTAGCGGACACTTCGACTATCTAGGTTAGCTAACGGGCAATTGGACTATCTAGGTTACCTAGCGGGCGCTTGGACTATGTACGTTCCCTAGCGGGCACTTGGACTATTTAGGTTACCTAGCAGGCACTTTGACTATCTAGGTTAACGAAAGTACACTTGGACTATGTAGATAATCTAGCGCGCACTTGGACTGTCTAGGTTACCTAGCAGGCACTTGGCCTATCTAGGTTAACGAACGGGCACTTGGACTATGTAGGTTAACTAGCGGACACTTCGACTATCTAGGTTAGCTAACGGGCAATTGGACT
This sequence comes from Tenrec ecaudatus, assembly GCF_050624435.1. NCBI lineage: Eukaryota > Metazoa > Chordata > Mammalia > Afrosoricida > Tenrecidae > Tenrec > Tenrec ecaudatus. The sequence goes on from NW_027457782.1 coordinate 767,478, forward strand.
ATCTAGGTTACCTAGCGGGCACTTGGACTATGTAGGTTGCCTAGTGAGCACTTGGACTATGTAGGTTCCCTATCGGGTACTAGGACTGTCTAGGTTAACTAGGGGGCAATTGGACAGTCTAGGTTACCTAGTGGGCACTTGGACTATGTAGTTTACCTAGGAGGCACTTGGACTATGTTGGTTAACTAGCGGGCACTTGGACTATCTAGGTTACCTAGCGGGCACTTGGACTATGTACGTTCTCTAGGAGGCACTTGGGCTATCTACGTTACCTAGCGGGCACTTGGACTATGTAGGTTAACGAACGGGCACTTGGACTATGTAGGTAACCTAATGGTCACTTGGACTGTCTAGGTTAACTAGCGGGACTTGGACTATGTAGGTTAACTAGCGGGCACTTGGACTATCAACGTTAACTAGTGGGCCCTTGCTCTATGTAGGATAACTAGCGCGCCTTTGGACTATGTAAGTTAACTAGAGGGCATTTTGATGATCCTGGTTAACTAGCGGGCACTTGGACTATCTAGGTTAACTAGCGGGCACTTGGACTATCTAGGTTTACTAGCGGGCACTTGGACTATCTAGGTTACCTAGCGGGCACTTGGACTATATACGTCCCCTAGCGGGCACTTGGACTCTCTAGTTTAACTAGAGGGCCCTTGGACTATGTAGGTTAACTAGCGGGCACTTGGATTATCTAGGTTAACTAGCGGGCACTTAGACGATCTAGGTTAACTAGCGGGCACTTGGACTATCTAGGTTAACTAGCGGGCACTTGGACTATCTAGATTAACTAGCGGGTACTTGGACTATCTAGGTTTACTAGCGGGCACTTGGACTATCTAGGTTAACTAGCGGGCACATGGACTATGTAGTTTCCCTAGCGGGCATTTGGATTATTTAGGTTACTTAGTGGGCACTTGGACTATGTAGGTTACCTAGCGGGCACTTGTATTATGTAGGTTAACTAGAAGGCACTTGGACTATCAAGGTTACCTAGCGGGCCCTTGGACTATGTAGGTTACCAGCTGGCACTTGGACTATCTAGGTTAACGAACGTGCACTTGGACTATGTAGGTAAACTAGCGGGCACTTGGACTGTCTACGTTACCTAGCAGGCACTTGGCCTATCTACGTTAACGAAATTGCACTTGGACTATGTAGGTTAACTAGCGGACACTTCGACTATCTAGGTTAGCTAACAGGCAATTGGACTATCTAGGTTACCTAGCGGGCACTTGGACTATGTAGGTTGCCTAGCGAGCACTTGGACTATGTAGGTTACCTAGCGAGCACTTGGACTATGTAGGTTCCCTATCAGGTACTTGGACTGTCTAGGTTAACTAGGGGGCAATTGGACAGTCTAGGTTACCTAGTGGGCACTTGGACTATGTAGTTTACCTAGGAGGCACTTGGACTATGTTGGTTAACTAGCGGGCACTTGGACTATCTAGGTTAACTAGCGGGCACTTGGACTATGTACGTTCTCTAGGAGGCACTTGGGCTATCTACGTTACCTAGCGGGCACTTGGAATATGTAGGTTAACGAACGGGCACTTGGACTATGTAGGTAACCTAATGGTCACTTGGACTGTCTAGGTTACCTAGCGGGACTTGGACTATGTAGGTTAACGAGCGGGCACTTGGACTATCAACGTTAACTAGTGGGCCCTTGCTCTATGTAGGTTAACTAGCGCGCCTTTGGACTATGTAAGTTAACTAGAGGGCATTTTGATGATCCTGGTTCACTAGCGGGCACTTGGACTATCTAGGTTAACTAGCGGGCACTTGGACTATCTAGGTTTACTAGCGGGCACTTGGACTATCTAGGTTACCTAGCGGGCACTTGGACTATATACGTCCCCTAGCGGGCACTTGGACTCTCTAGTTTAACTAGAGGGCCCTTGGACTATGTAGGTTAACTAGCGGGCACTTGGATTATCTAGGTTAACTACCGGGCGCTTAGACGATCTAGGTTAACTAGCGGGCACTTGGACTATCTAGGTTAACTAGCGGGCACTTGGACTATCTAGATTAACTAGCGGGCACTTGGACTATCTAGGTTTACTAGCGGGCACTTGGACTATCTAGGTTAACTAGCGGGCACATGGACTACGTAGTTTCCCTAGCGGGCATTTGGATTATTTAGGTTACTTAGTGGGCACTTGGACTATGTAGGTTACCTAGCGGGCACTTGGACTATGTAGGTTAACTAGAAGGCACTTGGACTATCAAGGTTACCTAGCGGGCCCTTGGACTATGTAGGTTACCAGCGGGCACTTGGACTATCTAGGTTAACGAACGTGCACTTGGACTATGTAGGTAACCTAGCGGGCACTTGGACTGTCTACGTTACCTAGCAGGCACTTGGCCTATCTACGTTAACGAACGGGCACTTGGACTATGTAGGTTAACTAACGGACACTTCGACTATCTAGGTTAGCTAACAGGCAATTGGACTATCTAGGTTACCTAGCGGGCACTTGGACTATGTAGGTTGCCTAGCGAGCACTTGGACTATGTAGGTTACCTAGCGAGCACTTGGACTATGTAGGTTCCCTGTCAGGTACTTGGACTGTCTAGGTTAACTAGGGGGCAATTGGACAGTCTAGGTTACCTAGTGGGCACTTGGACTATGTAGTTTACCTAGGAGGCACTTGGACTATGTTGGTTAACTAGCGGGCACTTGGACTATCTAGGTTACCTAGCGGGCACTTGGACTATGTCCGTTCCCTAGCGGGCACGTGGGATATCCACGTTACCTAGCGGGCATTTGGACTATGTAGGTTAACGAACGGGCACTTGGACTATGTAGGTAACCTAGCAGGCACTTGGACTGTCTAGGTTACCTAGCAGGCACTTGGCCTATCTACGTTAATGAACGGGCACTTGGACTATGTAGGTTAACTAGCGGACACTTAGACTATCTAGGTTAGCTAACGGGCAATTGGACTATCTAGGTTACCTAGCGGGCATTTGGACTATGTAGGTTGCCTAGCGATCACTTGGACTATGTACGTTCCCTGGCGGGCACTTGGGCTATCTACGTTACCTAGCGGGCATTTGGACTATGTAGGTTAACGAACGGGCACTTGGACTATGTAGGTAACCTAATGGTCACTTGGACTGACTAGGTTACCTAGCGGGACTTGGACTATGTAGGTTAACTAGCGGGCACTTGGACTATCAAGGTTAACTAGCGGGCCCTTGCTCTATGTAGGTTAACTAGCAGGCCTTTGGACTATGTAAGTTAACTAGAGGGCATTTTGATGATCCTGGTTAACTAGCGGGCACTTGGACTATCTAAGTTAACTAGCGGGCACTTGGACTATCTAGGTTAACTAGCGGGCACTTGGACTATGTAGGTTCCCTAGCGGGCACTTTGACTATGTAGGTTCCCTAGCGGGCACTTGGACTATAAAAGTTAACTAGCGGGCCCTTGGACTATGTAGGTTAACTAGCGTGCACTTGGAGGATCTAGGCTAACTAGCCGGTACTTGGACTATGTAGGTTATCTAGCGGGCCCTTGGACTATTTAGATTCGATTATTTAGGTTACATAGCGGGCACTTGGACTATGTAGGTTACCTAGCGGGCACTTGGACTCTGTAGGTTAACTAGAAGGCACTTGGACTATCAAGGTTACCTAGTGGGCCCTTGGACTATGTAGGTTACCAGCGGGCACTTGGACTATCTAGGTTAACGAACGTGCACTTGGACTATGTAGGTAACCTAGCGGGCTCATGGACTATCTAGGTTAACTAGCGGGCACTTGGACTATCTAGGTTAACTAGCGGGCACATGGACTATGTAGGTTCCCTAGCGGGCACTTTGACTATGTAGGTTTCCTAGCGGGCACTTGGACTATCTACGTTAACTATCGGGCCCTTGGACTATATAGATTCCCTAGCGGGCACTTGGATTCTGTATGTTCCCTACGGACACTTGAACTATGTAGGTTCCCTAGCAGGCACTTGGTCTATGTAGGTTCCAGAGGGGGCACTTGGACTATGTAAGTTAACTACCGGGCACTTGGACTATGTAGGTTAACTAGCGGGCCCTTGACTATCTAGGTTACCTAGCGGGTACTTGGACTATGTAGGTTAACAACCGGGCACATGCATTATCTAGGTTACCTAGCGGGCACTTGGACTATGTATGTTCCCTAGCGGGCACTTGGACTATCTATGTTAACAAGTGGGCACTTGGACTATCTATGTTAACTACCGGCCACTTGGACTATGTAGGTTAACTAGGGGACACTTTCACTATGTAGGTTACCTAGCGGCACATGGAATATGTAGGTTAACTAGCGTGCATTTGGACTATGTAGGTTAACTAGAGGACACTTAGACGATCTAGGTTAACTAGTGGGCCCTTGGACTATATAGGTAAACGAACGGGCATTTGGACTATGTAGGTTACCTAGCAGACACTTGGACTGTATAGGTTACCTAGCGGGCACTTGGCTATCTAGGTTAACGAACGGGCACTTGGACTATCTAGGTTGCCTAGCGGGCATTTGAACTATGTAGGTTAACTAGCGGGTCCATAGACTATACAGGTTACCTAGCGGGCACATGGACTATGTAGGTTAACTACCGGGCACTTGCACTATCTAGGTTACCTAGCGGGCACTTGGACTATGTAGGTTACCTTGCGGGCACTTGTACTATCTAGGTTACCTAACGGGAACTTGGACTATGTAGGTTAACTAGCGGACACTTGGACGATCTAGGTTAACTAGCGGGCACTTGGAATATCTAGGATAACTAGCGGGCCCTAGGACTATGTAGGTTAACTAGCGGGCACTTGGACTATCTAGTTTAACTATCGGGTTCTTGGACTATGTAGGTTAACTAGCGGGCACTTGGACTATCTAGGTTAACTAGCTGACCTTGGACTATGTAGGTTAACTAGCGGGCACTTGGAGTATCTAGGTTAACTAGCTGACCTTGGATATGTAAGTTAACTAGCGGGCACTTGGACTATCTAGGTTAACTAGCGGGCACTTGCACAATGCAGGTTCCCTAGCGGGCACTTTGACTATGTATGTTCCCTAGCGGGCACTTGGACTATATAGGTTCCCTACGGGCACTTGGACTATCTAGGTTCCCTAACGGGCACTTGGAATATGTAGGTTCCCTATCGGGCACTTGGACTATGTAGGTTCCTCTGCGGGCACTTGGACTATGTAGGTTCCCTATCGGGCACGTGGACTATGTAGGTTCCTCTGCGGGCACTTGGACTATGTAGGTTCCCTATCAGGCACTTGGATTATGTAGGTTAACTAGCGGGCCCTTAAACTATGTAGATTAACTAGCGGCACTTGGACTATCTACGTTAACTAGCGGGCCCTTGGACTATGTAGATTCCCTAGCGGGCACTTCGACTACGTAGGTTCCCTAGCGGGCACTTAGACTCTGTATGTCCCCTAGCGGGTACTTGGACTATATATGTTCCTTACGGACCCTTGGACTATGTAAGTTACTACCGGGCACTTGGACTATGTAGGTTAACTAGCGGGCCCTTAGACTATCCAGGTTACCTAGCTGGCACGTTGACTATGTAGGTTAACTACCGGGCACTTGCACTATCTAGGTTACCTAGCGGGCACATGGACTATGTACGTTCCCTAGCGGGCACTTGGACTATCTATGTTAACTAGCGGGCACTTGGACTATGTAGGTTAACTAGGGGACACTTGCACTATGTAGGTTACCTAGTGGCACTTGGACTATCTAGGTTAACTAGCGGGCACTTGGACTATGTAGGTTCCTTAGCGGGCACTTGGACTATTTAGTTTACCTAGCGGGCACTTGGACTATGTAGGTTACATAGCTGGAACTTGGACTATATAGGTTACCTTGCGGTGACTTGGACTATGTAGGTTAACAAAAGACACTTGGACGAACTAGGTTAAATAGTGGGCCCTTGGACTATGTAGGTTAACGAACGGGCATTTGGACTTTGTAAGTATCTAGCAGACACTTGGACTGTCTAGGTTACCTAGCGGGCACTTGGACTATCTAGGTTAACGAACGGGCACTTGGACTATCTAGGATAACTAGCGGGCACTTGCACTATCTAGGTTACCTAGCGGGCACTTGGACTATCAAGATTACCGAACGGGCATTTGGACTATGTAGGTTACCAAGCGGGCACTTGGACTTCTAAGTTAACGAATGGGCACTTGGACTATCTAGGTTAACTAGCAGGTTCTTGGACTATGTAGGTTAACTAGCGGGCACTTGCACAATGCAGGTTCCCTAGCAGGCACTTGTACTATCTAGGTTACCTAACGGGAACTTGGACTATGTAGGTTAACTAGCGGACACTTGGACGATCTAGGTTAACTAGTGGGCATTTGGACTATGTAAGTTACCTAGCGGGCACTTGGACTATCTAGGTTACCTAGCGGGCATTTGGACTATGTAGGTTAACTAGTGGGCACTTGGACTATGTATGTTGCATAGCGGGCAATTGGACTCTAGGTTAGGTAACGGGCACTTGGATTATATAGGTTACCTAGCGGGCCCTTTGAATATGTAGGTTACCTAGCGGGCACTTGGACTATCTAGGTTAACGAAAGGGCACTTGGACTACGTAGGTTACCTAGCGGGCACTTGGATTATCTAGGTTAGCTAACAGGAACTTGGAATATCTAGGTTACATAGCGGGCACTTGGACTATGTAGGTTACCTTGCGGGCACTTGTACTATCTAGGTTACCTAACGGGAACTTGGACTATGTAGGTTAACTAGCGGACACTTGGACGATCTAGATTAACTAGCGGGCACTTGGAATATCTAGGTTAACTAGCGGGCCCTAGGACTATGTAGGTTAACTAGCGGGCACTTGGACTATCTAAGTTAACTAGCGGGTTCTTGGACTATGTAGGTTAACTAGCGGGCACTTGGACTATCTAGGTTAACTAGCTGACCTTGGACTATGTAGGTTAACTAGTGGGCACTTGGACTATCTAGGTTTACTAGCTGACCTTGGACTATGTAAGTTAACTAGCGGGCACTTGGACTATCTAGGTTAACTAGCGGGCACTTGCACAATGCAGGTTCCCTAGCGGGCACTTTGACTATGTAGGTTCCCCAGTGGTCACTTGGACTATATAGGTTCCCTACGGGCACTTGGACTATCTAGTTTCCCTAACGGGCACTTGGAATATGTAGGTTCCATATCGGGCACTTGGACTATGTAGGTTCCTCTGCGGGCACTTGGACTATGTAGGTTCCCTATCAGGCACTTGGACTATGTAGCTTAACTAGCGGGCCCTTGAACTATGTAGATTAACTAGCGGCACTTGGAGTATCTATGTTAACTAGCGGGCCCTTTGACTATGTAGATTCCCTAGCGGGCACTTCGACTATGTAGGTTTCCTAGCGGGCACTTAGACTCTGTATGTTCCCTAGCGGGCACTTGGACTATATATGTTCCTTACGGACACTTGAACTATGTTAGTTACCTACCGGGCACTTGGACTATCCAGGTTACCTAGCGGGCACTTGGACTATGTTGGTTAACTACCGGGCACTTGCACAATCTAGGTTACCTAGCGGGCACATGGACTATGTACGTTCCCTAGTGGGCACTTGGACTATCTATGTTAACTAGCGGGCACTTGGACTATGTAGGTTAACTAGGGGACACTTGCACTATGTAGGTTACCTAGTGGCACTTGGACTATCTAGGTTAACTAGCGGGCACTTGGACTATCTGGGTTAACTAGCGTGCACTTGGACTATGTAGGTTCCTTAGCGGGCACTTGGACTATCTAGTTTACCTAGCGGGCACTTGGACTATGTAGGTTAACTAGCGGGCCCTTGGACTATCTAGGTTACATAGCTGGAACTTGGACTATATAGGTTACCTTGGGGGCACTTGGACTATGTAGGTTAACCAAAGACACTTGGACGATCTAGGTTAAATAGTGGGCCCTTGGACTATGTAGGTTAACGAACGGGCATTTGGACTATGTAAGTTACCTAGCAGGCACTTGGACTGTCTAGGTTACCTAGCGGGCACTTGGACTATCTAGGTTAACGAACGGATACTTGGACAATCTAGGTTAACTAGCGGGCACTTGGACTATGTAGGTTACCTAGCGGGCACTTGCACTATCTAGGTTACCTAGCGGGCACTTGGACTATGTAGGTTAATTAGCGGGCACTTGGACTATCTAGGTTACAGAACGGGCATTTGGACTATGTAGGTTACCTAGCGGGCACTTGCACTATCTAGGTTACCTAGCGGGCACTTGGACTATGTACGTCCCCTAGCGGACACTTGGACTATCTAGGTTAACTAGAGGGCCTTGGGACTATGTAGGTTAACTAGCGGGCACTTGGATTATCTAGGTTAACTAGCGGGCACTTAGACGATCTAGGTTAACTAGCGGGCACTTGGACTATCTAGGTAAACTAGCAGGCACTTGGACTATCTAGATTAACTAGCGGGCCCTTGGACTATCTAGGTTTACTAGCGGGCACTTGGACTATCTAGGTTAACTAGCGGGCACTTGGACTATGTAGTTTCCCTAGCGGGCATTAGGATTATTTAGGTTACCTAGTGGGCACTTGGATTATGTAGGTTACCTAGCGGTCACTTGGACTATGTAGGTTAACTAGAAGGCACTTGGACTATCAAGGTTACCAAGCGGGCCCTTGGACTATGTAGGTTACCAGCGGGCACTTGGACTATCTAGGTTAACGAACGTGCACTTGGACTATGTAGGTAACCTAGCGGGCACATGGACTGTCTAGGTTACCTAGCAGACACGTGGCCTATCTACGTTAACGAAAGGGCACTTGGACTATGTAGGTTAACTAGCGGACACTTTCATTATCTAGGTTAGCTAAGGGGCAATTGGACAATCTAGGTTACCTAGCGGGCACTTGGACTATTTAGGGTTACCTAGCAGGCCCTTTGACTATCTAGGTTAACGAACGTGCACTTGGACAATGTAGGTAACCTAGCCGGCACTTGGACTGTCTAGGTTACCTAGCAGGCACTTGGCCTATCTACGTTAACGAACGGGCACTTGGACTATGTAGGTTAACTAGCGGACACTTCGATTATCTATGTTAGCTAACGGGCAATTGGACTATCTAGGTTACCTAGCGGGCGCTTGGACTATGTAGGTTCCCTAGCGGGCACTTGGACTATTTAGGGTTACCTAGAAGGCACTTTGACTATCTAGGTTAACGAACGTGCACTTGGACTATGTAGGTAACCTAGCGGGCACTTGGACTGTCTAGGTTACCTAGCAGGCACTTGGCCTATCTATGTTAACAAACGGGCACTTGGACTATGTAGGTTAACTAGCGGACACTTCGACTATCTAGGTTAGCTAACGGGCAATTGCACTATGTAGGTTCCCTAACGGGCACTTGGACTATGTAGGTTCCTCTGCGGGCACTTGGACTATGTAGGTTCCCTATCAGGCACTTGGACTATGTAGGTTAACTAGCGGACCCTTGAACTATGTAGATTAACTAGCGGTACTTGGACTATCTATGTTATCTATCGGGCCCTTTGACTATGTAGATGCCCTAGCGGGCACATCGACTACGTAGGTTCCCTAGCGGGCACTTAGACTCTGTATGTTCCCTAGCGGGCACTTGGACTATATATTTTCCTTACGGACACTTGAACTATGTAAGTTAACTACCGGGCACTTGGACTATGTAGGTTAACTAGCGGGCCCTTAGACTATCCAGGTTACCTAGCGGGCACTTGGACTATGTAGGTTAACTACCGGGCACTTGCACTATCTAGGTTACCTAGCGGGCACTTGGACTATGTACGTTCCCTAGTGGGCACTTGGACTATCTATGTTAACTAGCGGGCACTTGGACTATGTAGGTTAACTAGGGGACACTTGCACTATGTAAGTTACCTAGTGGCACTTGGACTATCTAGGTTAACTAGCGGGCACTTGGACTATCTGGGTTAACTAGCGTGCACTTGGACTATGTAGGTTCCTTAGCGGGCACTTGGACTATCTAGTTTACCTAGCGGGCACTTGGACTATGTAGGTTAACTAGCGGGCCTTTGGACTATCTAGGTTACATAGCTGGAACGTGGACTATATAGGTTACCTTGGGGGCACTTGGACTATGTAGGTTAACCAAAGACACTTGGACGATCTAGGTTAAATAGTGGGCCCTTGGACTATGTAGGTTAACGAACGGGCATTTGGATTATATAAGTTACCTAGCAGGCACTTGGACTGTCTAGGTTACCTAGCGGGCACTTGGACTATCTAGGTTAACGAACGGGCACTTGGACTATCTAGGTTAACTAGCGGGCACTTGGACTATGTAGGTTACCTAGCGGGCACTTGCACTATCTAGGTTACGTAGCGGGCACTTGGACTATGTAGGTTAATTAGCGGGCACTTGGACTATCTAGGTTACAGAACGGGCATTTGGAATATGTAGGTTACCTAGCGGGCACTTGTACTATCTAGGTTACCTAGCGGGCACTTGGACTATGTACGTCCCCTAGCGGACACTTGGACTATCTAGGTTAACTAGAGGGCCTTGGGACTATGTAGGTTAACTAGCGGGCACTTGGATTATCTAGGTTAACTAGCGGGCACTTAGACGATCTAGGTTTACTAGCGGGCACTTGGAATATCTAGGTTAACTAGCGGGCACTTGGACTATGTAGTTTCCCTAGCGGGCATTTGGATTATTTAGGTTACCTAGTGGGCACTTGGATTATGTAGGTTACCTAGTGGGCACTTGGACTACGTAGGTTAACTAGAAGGCACTTGGACTATCAAGGTTACCAAGCGGGCCCTTGGACTATGTAGGTTACCAGCGGGCACTTGAACTATCTAGGTTAACGAACGTGCACTTGGACTATGTAGGTAACCTAGGGGGCACTTAGACTGTCTAGGTTACCTAGCAGACACGTGGCCTATCTACGTTAACGAAAGGGCACTTGGACTATGTAGGTTAACTAGCGGACACTTTCATTATCTAGGTTAGCTAACGGGTAATTGGACTATCTAGGTTAACTAGCGGGCACTTGGACTATGTAGGTTACCTAGTGGGCACTTGCACTATCTAGGTTACCTAGCGGGCACTTGGACTATGTAGGTTAATTAGCGGGCACTTGGACTATCTAGGTTACCGAACGGGCATTTGGACTATGTAGGTTACCTAGCGGGCACTTGCACTATCTAGGTTACCTAGCGGGCACTTGGACTATGTAGGTTAATTAGCGGGCACTTGGAATATCTAGGTTACCGAACGGACATTTGGACTATGTAGGTTACCTAGCGGGCACTTGCACTATCTAGGTTACCTAGCGGGCACTTGGACTATGTAGGTTAATTAGCGGGCACTTGGAATATCTAGGTTACCGAACGGGCATTTGGACTATGTAGGTTACCTAGCGGGCACTTGCACTATCTAGGTTACCTAGCGGGCACTTGGACTATGTACGTCCCCTAGCAGACACTTGGACTATCTAGGTTAACTAGAGGGCCTTGGGACTATGTAGGTTAACTAGCGGGCACTTGGATTATCTAGGTTAACTAGCGGGCACTTAGACGATCTAGGTTAACTAGCGGGCACTTGGACTATCTAGGTAAACTAGCAGGCACTTGGACTATCTAGATTAACTAGCGGGCCCTTGGACTATCTAGGTTTACTAGCGGGCACTTGGACTATCTAGGTTAACTAGCGGGCACTTGGACTATGTAGTTTCCCTAGCGGGCATTTGGATTATTTAGGTTACCTAGTGGGCACTTGGATTATGTAGGTTACCTAGCGGGCACTTGGACTATGTAGGTTAACTAGAAGGCACTTGGACTATCAAGGTTACCAAGCGGGCCCTTGGACTATGTAGGTTACCAGCGGGCACTTGGACTATCTAGGTTAACGAACGTGCACTTGGACTATGTAGGTAACCTAGCGGGCACATGGACTGTCTAGGTTACCTAGCAGACACGTGGCCTATCTACGTTAACGAAAGGGCACTTGGACTATGTAGGTTAACTAGCGGACAATTTCATTATCTAGGTTAGCTAAGGGGCAATTGGACAATCTAGGTTACCTAGCGGGCACTTGGACTATTTAGGGTTACCTAGCAGGCCCTTTGACTATCTAGGTTAACGAACGTGCACTTGGACAATGTAGGTAACCTAGCCGGCACTTGGACTGTCTAGGTTACCTAGCAGGCACTTGGCCTATCTACGTTAACGAACGGGCACTTGGACTATGTAGGTTAACTAGCGGACACTTCGATTATCTATGTTAGCTAACGGGCAATTGGACTATCTAGGTTACCTAGCGGGCGCTTGGACTATGTAGGTTCCCTAGCGGGCACTTGGACTATTTAGGGTTACCTAGCAGGCACTTTGACTCTCTAGGTTAACGAACGTGCACTTGGACTATGTAGGTAACCTAGCGGGCACTTGGACTGTCTAGGTTACCTAGCAGGCACTTGGCCTATCTATGTTAACAAACGGGCACTTGGACTATGTAGGTTAACTAGCGGACACTTCGACTATCTAGGTTAGCTAACGGGCAATTGGACTATGTAGGTTCCCTAACGGGCACTTGGACTATGTAGGTTCCTCTGCGGGCACTTGGACTATGTAGGTTCCCTATCAGGCACTTGGACTATGTAGGTTAACTAGCGGTACTTGGACTATCTATGTTATCTATCGGGCCCTTTGACTATGTAGATGCCCTAGCGGGCACATCGACTATGTAGGTTCCCTAGCGGGCACTTAGACTCTGTATGTTCCCTAGCGGGCACTTGGACTATATATGTTCCTTACGGACACTTGAACTATGTAAGTTAACTACCGGGCACTTGGACTATGTAGGTTAACTAGCGGGCCCTTAGACTATCCAGGTTACCTAGCGGGCACTTGGACTATGTAGGTTAACTACCGGGCACTTGCACTATCTAGGTTACCTAGCGGGCACTTGGACTATGTACGTTCCCTAGTGGGCACTTGGACTATCTATGTTAACTAGCGGGCACTTGGACTATGTACGTTAACTAGGGGACACTTGCACTATGTAGGTTACCTAGTGGCACTTGGACTATCTAGGTTAACTAGCGGGCACTTGGACTATCTGGGTTAACTAGCGTGCACTTGGACTATGTAGGTTCCTTAGCGGGCACTTGGACTATCTAGTTTACCTATCGGGCACTTGGACTATGTAGGTTAACTAGCGGGCCTTTGGACTATCTAGGTTACATAGCTGGAACGTGGACTATATAGGTTACCTTGGGGGCACTTGGACTATGTAGGTTAACCAAAGACACTTGGACGATCTAGGTTAAATAGTGGGCCCTTGGACTATGTAGGTTAACGAACGGGCATTTGGATTATATAAGTTACCTAGCAGGCACTTGGACTGTCTAGGTTACCTAGCGGGCACTTGGACTATCTAGGTTAACGAACGGGCACTTGGACTATCTAGGTTAACTAGCGGGCACTTGGACTATGTAGGTTACCTAGCGGGCACTTGCACTATCTAGGTTACGTAGCGGGCACTTGGAATATGTAGGTTAATTAGCGGGCACTTGGAATATCTAGGTTACAGAACGGGCATTTGGAATATGTAGGTTACCTAGCGGGCACTTGTACTATCTAGGTTACCTAGCGGGCACTTGGACTATGTACGTCCCCTAGCGGACACTTGGACTATCTAGGTTAACTAGAGGGCCTTGGGACTATGTAGGTTAACTAGCGGGCACTTGGATTATCTAGGTTAACTAGCGGGCACTTAGACGATCTAGGTTAACTAGCGGGCACTTGGACTATCTAGATTAACTAGCGGGCCCTTGGACTATCTAGGTTTACTAGCGGGCACTTGGAATATCTAGGTTAACTAGCGGGCACTTGGACTATGTAGTTTCCCTAGCGGGCATTTGGATTATTTAGGTTACCTAGTGGGCACTTGGATTATGTAGGTTACCTAGCGGGCACTTGGACTACGTAGGTTAACTAGAAGGCACTCGGACTATCAAGGTTACCAAGCGGGCCCTTGGACTATGTAGGTTACCAGCGGGCACTTGAACTATCTAGGTTAACGAACGTGCACTTGGACAATGTAGGTAACCTAGCGGGTACTTAGACTGTCTAGGTTACCTAGCAGACACGTGGCCTATCTACGTTAACGAAAGGGCACTTGGACTATGTAGGTTAACTAGCGGACACTTTCATTATCTAGGTTAGCTAACGGGTAATTGGACTATCTAGGTTAACTAGCGGGCACTTGGACTATGTAGGTTACCTAGTGGGCACTTGCACTATCTAGGTTACCTAGCGGGCACTTGGACTATGTAGGTTAATTAGCGGGCACTTGGACTATCTAGGTTACCGAACGGACATTTGGACTATGTAGGTTACCTATCGGGCACTTGCACTATCTAGGTTACCTAGCAGGCACTTGGACTATGTAGGATAATTAGCGGGCACTTGGACTATCTAGGTTACCGAACGGGCATTTGGACTATGTAGGTTACCTAGCGGGCACTTGCACTATCCTGGTTACCTAGCGGGCACTTGGACAATGTACGTCCCCTAGCGGACACTTGGACTATCTAGGTTAACTAGAGGGCCCTGGGACTATGTAGGTTAACTAGCGGGCACTTGGATTATCTAGGTTAACTAGCGGGCACTTAGACGATCTAGGTTAACTAGCGGGCACTTGGACTATCTAGGTTAACTAGCGGGCACTTGGACTATCTAGATTAACTAGCGGGCCCTTGGACTATCTAGGTTTACTAGCGGGCACTTGGACTATCTAGGTTAACTAGCGGGCACTTGGACTATGTAGTTTCCCTAGCGGGCATTTGGATTATTTAGGTTACCTAGTGGGCACTTGGAGTATGTGGGTTACCTAGCGGGCACTTGGACTATGTAGGTTAACTAGAAGGCACTTGGACTATCAAGGTTACCTAGCGGGCCCTTGGACTATGTAGGTTACCAGCGGGCACTTGGACTATCTAGGTTAACGAACGTGCACTTGGACTATGTAGGTAACCTAGCGGGCACTTGGACTGTCTAGGTTACCTAGCAGGCACTTGGCCTATCTACGTTAACGAACTTGCACTTGGACTATGTAGGTTAACTAGCGGACACTTCGACTATCTAGGTTAGCTAACGGGCAATTGGACTATGTAGGTACCCTATCGGGTACTTGGACTGTCTAGGTTAACTAGGGGGCAATTGGACAGTCTAGGTTACCTAGTGGACACTTGGACTATGTAGTTTACCTAGGAGGCACTTGGACTATGTTGGTTAACTAGCAGGCACTTGGACTATCTAGGTTACCTAGCGGGCACTTGGACTATGTATGTTCCCTAGCGGGTACTTGGGCTATCTACGTTACCTAGCGGGCACTTGGAATATATAGGTTAACGAACGGGCACTTGGACTATGTAGGTAACCTAATGGTCACTTGGACTGTCTAGGATACCTAGCGGGACTTGGACTATGTAGGTTAACTAGCGGGCACTTGGACTATCAAGGTTAACTAGCGGGCCCTTGCTCTATGTAGGTTAACTAGCAGGCCTTTGGACTATGGAAGTTAACTAGAGGGCACTTTGATGATCCTTGTTAACTTGCGGGCACTTGGACTATCTAGGTTAACTAGCGGGCACTTGGACTATCTAGATTAACTAGCGGACACTTGGACTATGTAGGGTCCCTAGCGGACACTTTGACTATGTAGGTTCCCTAGCGGGCACTTGGACTATAAAAGTTAACTAGCGGGCCCTTGGACTATATAGGTTAACTAGCGTGCACTTGGACGATCTAGGCTAACTAGCGGGTACTTGGACTATGTAGGTTATCTAGCGGGCCTTTGGACTATGTAGATTCCCTAGCGGGCACTTGGATTCTGTGTGTTCCCTACGGACACTTGAACTATGTAGGTTCCCTAGCAGGCACTTGGACTATGTAGGTTCCAGAGGGGGCACTTGGACTATGTAAGTTAACTACCGGGCACTTTGACTATGTAGGTTAACTAGCGGGCCCTTGTACTATCCAGGTTACCTAGCGGGCACTTGGACTTTGTAGGTTAACTACCGGGCACATGCACTATCTAGGTTACCTAGCGGGCACTTGGACTATGTATGTTCCCTAGCGGGCACTTGGACTATGTAGGTTACCAGCGGGCACTTGGACTATTTAGGGTTACCTAGCAGGCACTTTGACTATCTAGGTTAACGAACGTGCACTTGGACTATGTAGGTAACCTAGCGGGCACTTGGACTGTCTAGGTTACCTAGCAGGCACTTGGCCTATCTACGTTAACGAACGGGCACTGGGACTATGTAGGTTAACTAGCGGACACTTCGATTATCTATGTTAGCTAACGGGCAATTGAACTATCTAGGTTACCTAGCGGGCGCTTGGACTATGTAGGTTCCCTAGCGGTCACTTGGACTATTTAGGGTTACCTAGCAGGCACTTTGACTCTCTAGGTTAACGAACGTGCACTTGGACTATGTAGGTAACCTAGTGGGCACTTGGACTGTCTAGGTTACCTAGCAGGCACTTGGCCTATCTATGTTAACAAACGGGCACTTGGACTATGTAGGTTAACTAGCGGACACTTCGACTATCTAGGTTAGCTAATGGGCACTTGGACTATGTAGGTTCCTCTGCGGGCACTTGGACTATGTAGGTTCCTCTGCGGGCACTTGGACTATGTAGGTTCCCTATCAGGCACTTGGACTATGTAGGTTAACTAGCAGACCCTTGAACTATGTAGATTAACTAGCGGTACTTGGATTATCTATGTTATCTATCGGGCCCTTTGACTATGTAGATTCCCTAGCGGGCACATCGACTACGTAGGTTCCCTAGCGGGCACTTAGACTCTGTATGTTCCCTAGCGGGCACTTGGACTATATATGTTCCTTACTGACACTTGAACTATGTAAGTTAACTACCGGGCACTTGGACTATGTAGGTTAACTAGCGGGCCCTTAGACTATCCAGGTTACCTAGCGGGCACTTGGACTATGTAGGTTAACTACCGGGCACTTGCACTATCTAGGTTACCTAGCGGGCACTTGGACTATGTACGTTCCCTAGTGGGCACTTGGACTATCTATGTTAACTAGCGGGCACTTGGACTATGTAGGTTAACTAGGGGACACTTGCACTATGTAGGTTACCTAGTGGCACTTGGACTATCTAGGTTAACTAGCGGGCACTTGGACTATCTGGGTTAACTAGCGTGCACTTGGACTATGTAGGTTCCTTAGCGGGCACTTGGACTATCTAGTTTACCTAGCGGGCACTTGGACTATGTAGGTTAACTAGCGGGCCCTTGGACTATCTAGGTTACATAGCGGGAACTTGGACTATATAGGTTACCTAGGGGCACTTGGACTATGTAGGTTAACCAAAGACACTTGGACGATCTAGGTTAAATAGTGGGCCCTTGGACTATGTAGGTTAACGAACGGGCATTTGGACTATGTAAGTTACCTAGCAGGCACTTGGACTGTCTAGGTTACCTAGCGGGCACTTGGACTATCTATGTTAACTAGTGGGCACTTGGACTAACTATGTTAACTAGCGGGCACTTGGACTATGTAGGTTACCTAGTGGGCACTTGCACTATCTAGGTTACCTAGCGGGCACTTGGACTATGTAGGTTAATTAGCGGGCACTTGGACTATCTAGGTTACCGAACGGGCATTTGGACTATGTAGGTTACCTATCGGGCACTTGCACTATCTAGGTTACCTAGCGGGCACTTGGACTATGTAGGTTAATTAGCGGGCACTTGGACTATCTAGGTTACCGAAAGGGCATTTGGACTATGTAGGTTACCTAGCGGGCACTTGCACTATCTAGGTTACCTAGCGGGCACTTGGACTATGTACGTCCCCTAGCGGACACTTGGACTATCTAGGTTAACTAGAGGGCCCTGGGACTATGTAGGTTAACTAGCGGGCACTTGGATTATCTAGGTTAACTAGCGGGCACTTAGACGATCTAGGTTAACTAGCGGGCACTTGGACTATCTAGGTTAACTAGCGGGCACTTGGACTATCTAGATTAACTAGCGGGCCCTTGGACTATCAAGGTTTACTATCGGGCACTTGGACTATCTAGGTTAACTAGCGGGCACTTGGACTATGTAGTTTCCCTAGCGGGCATTTGGATTATTTAGGTTACCTAGTGGGCACTTGGACTATGTAGGTTACCTAGCGGGCACTTGGACTATGTAGGTTAACTAGAAGGCACTTGGACTATCAAGGTTACCTAGCGGGCCCTTGGACTATGTAGGTTACCAGCGGGCACTTGGACTATCTAGGTTAAGGAACGTGCACTTGGACTATGTAGGTAACCTAGCGGGCACTTGAACTGTCTAGGTTACCTAGCAGGCACTTGGCCTATCTACGTTAATGAACTTGCACTTGGACTATGTAGGTTAATTAGCGGACACTTCGACTATCTAGGTTAGCTAACGGGCAATTGGACTATGTAGGTACCCTATCGGGTACTTGGACTGTCTAGGTTAACTAGGGGGCAATTGGACAGTCTAGGTTACCTAGTGGGCACTTGGACTATGTAGTTTACCTAGGAGGCACTTGGACTATGTTGGTTAACTAGCGGGCACTTGGACTATCTAGGTTACCTAGCGGGCACTTGGACTATGTATGTTCCCTAGCGGGCACTTGGGCTATCTACGTTACCTAGCGGGCACTTGGAATATATAGGTTAACGAACGGGCACTTGGACTATGTAGGTAACCTAATGGTCACTTGGACTGTCTAGGATACCTAGCGGGACTTGGACTATGTAGGTTAACTAGCGGGCACTTGGACTATCAAGGTTAACTAGCGGGCCCTTGCTCTATGTAGGTTAACTAGCAGGCCTTTGGACTATGGAAGTTAACTAGAGGGCACTTTGATGATCCTTGTTAACTTGCGGGCACTTGGACTATCTAGGTTAACTAGCGGGCACTTGGACTATCTAGATTAACTAGCGGACACTTGGACTATGTAGGTTCCCTAGCGGGCACTTTGACTATGTAGGTTCCCTAGCGGGCACTTGGACTATAAAAGTTAACTAGCGGGCCCTTGGACTATATAGGTTAACTAGCGTGCACTTGGACGATCTAGGCTAACTAGCGGGTACTTGGACTATGAAGGTTATCTAGCGGGCCTTTGGACTATGTAGATTCCCTAGCGGGCACTTGGATTCTGTGTGTTCCCTACGGACACTTGAACTATGTAGGTTCCCTAGCAGGCACTTGGACTATGTAGGTTAACTAGTGGGCACTTGGACTATGTATGTTGCATAGCGGGCAATTGGACTATCTATGTTAGGTAACGGGCACTTGGACTATATAGGTTACCTCGCGGGCCCTTTGACTATGTAGGTTACCTAGCGGGCACTTGGACTATCTAGGTTAACGAAAGGGCACTTGGACTATGTAGGTTACCTAGCGGGCACTTGGATTATCTAGGTTAGCTAACAGGAACATGGAATATCTAGGTTACCTAGCGGGCACTTGGACTATGTAGGTTACCTTGCGGGCACTTGTACTATCTAGGTTACCTAACGGGAACTTGGACTATGTAGGTTAACTAGCGGACACTTGGACGATCTAGGTTAACTAGCAGGCACTTGGAATATCTAGGTTAACTAGCGGGCCCTAGGACTATGTAGGTTAACTAGCGGGCACTTGGACTATCTAGGTTAACTAGCGGGTTCTTGGACTATGTAGGTTAACTAGCGGGCACTTGGACTATCTATGTTAACTAGCTGACCTTGGACTATGTAGGTTAACTAGCGGGCACTTGGACTATCTAGGTTAACAAGCGGGTTCTTGGACTATGTAGGTTAACTAGCGGGCACTTGGACTATCTAGGTTAACTAGCTGACCTTGGACTATGTAGGTTAACTAGTGGGCACTTGGACTATCTAGGTTTACTAGCTGACCTTGGACTATGTAAGTTAACTAGCGGGCACTTGGACTATCTAGGTTAACTAGCGGGCACTTCCACAATGCAGGTTCCCTAGCGGGCACTTTGACTATGTAGGTTCCCTAGTGGTCACTTGGACTATATAGGTTCCCTACGGGCACTTGGACTATCTAGGTTCCCTAACGGGCACTTGGAATATGTAGGTTCCATATCGGGCACTTGGACTATGTAGGTTCCTCTGCGGGCACTTGGACTATGTAGGTTCCCTATCAGGCACTTGGACTATGTCGGTTAACTAGCGGGCCCTTGAACTATGTAGATTAACTAGCGGCACTTGGACTATCTATGTTAACTAGCGGGCCCTTTGACTATGTAGATTCCCTAGCGGGCACTTCGATTATGTAGGTTCCCTAGCGGGCACTTAGACTCTGTATGTTCCCTAGCGGGCACTTGGACTATATATGTTCCTTAGGGACACTTGAACTATGTAAGTTAACTACCGGGAACTTGGACTATGTAGGTTAACTAGAAGGCACTTGGACTATCAAGGTTACCTAGCGGGCCCTTGGACTATGTAGGTTACCAGCGGGCACTTGGACTATCTAGGTTAACGAACGTGCACTTGGACTATGTAGGTAACCTAGCGGGCACTTGGACTGTCTAGGTTACCTAGCAGGCACTTGGCCTATCTACGTTAACGAACTTGCACTTGGACTATGTAGGTTAACTAGCGGACACTTCGACTATCTAGGTTAGCTAACGGGCAATTGGACTATGTAGGTTCCCTATCGGGTACTTGGACTGTCTAGGTTAACTAGGGGGAAATTGGACAGTCTAGGTTACCTAGTGGGCACTTGGACTATGTAGTTTACCTAGGAGGCACTTGGACTATGTTGGTTAACTAGCGGGCACTTGGACTATCTAGGTTACCTAGCGGGCACTTGGACTATGTACGTTCCCTAGCGGGCACTAGGGCTATCTACGTTACCTAGCGGGCACTTGGAATATATAGGTTAACGAACGGGCACTTGGACTATGTAGGTAACCTAATGGTCACTTGGAGTGTCTAGGTTACCTAGCGGGAACTTGGACTATGTAGGTTAACTAGCGGGCACTTGGACTATCAAGGTTAACTAGCGGGCCCTTGCTCTATGTAGGTTAACTAGCAGTCCTTTGGACTATGTAAGTTAACTAGAGGGCACTTTGATGATCCTTGTTAACTAGCGGGCGCTTGGACTATCTAGGTTAACTAGCGGGCACTTGGACTATCTAGATTAACTAGCGGACACTTGGACTATGTAGGTTCCCTAGCGGGCACTTTGACTATGTAGGTTCCCTAGCGGGAACTTGGACTATAAAAGTTAACTAGCGGGCCCTTGGACTATATAGGTTAACTAGCGTGCACTTGGACGATCTAGGCTAACTAGCGGGTACTTGGACTATGTAGATTATCTAGCGGGCCCTTGGACTATGTAGATTCCCTAGCGGGCACTTGGATTCTGTGTGTTCCCTACGGACACTTGAACTATGTAGGTTCCCTAGCAGGCACTTGGACTATGTAGGTTCCAGAGGGGGCACTTGGACTATGTAAGTTAACTACCAGGCACTTAGACTATGTAGGTTAACTAGCGGGCCCTTGGACTATCCAGGTTACCTAGCGGGCACTTGGACTTTGTAGGTTAACTACCGGGCACATGCACTATCTAGGTTACCTAGCGGGCACTTGGACTATGTATGTTCCCTAGCGGGCACTTGGACTATCTATGTTAACTAGTGGGCACTTGGACTAACTATGTTAACTACCGGCCACTTGGACTATGTAGGTTAACTAGGGGACACTTGCACTATGTAGGTTACCTAGCGGCACTTGGACTATGTAGGTTAACTAGCGTGCATTTGGTGTATGTAGGTTAACTAGAGGACACTTAGACGATCTATGTTAACTAGTGGGCCCTTGGACTATGTAGATTAACGAACGGGCATTTGGACTATGTAGGTTACCTAGCAGACACTTGGACTGTCTAGGTTACCTAGCGGGCACTTGGCTATCTAGGTTAACGAACGGGCACTTGGACTATCTAGGTTGCCTAGCGGGCAATTGGACTATGTAGGTTAACTAGCGGGCACTTGGACTATGTATGTTCCTCTGCGGGCAATTGGACTATCTAGGTTATGTAACGGGCACTTGGACTATATAGGTTACCTAGCGGGCCCTTTGACTATGTAGGTTACCTAGCGGGCACTTGGACTATCTAGGTTAACGAAAGGGCACTTGGACTATGTAGGTTACCTAGCGGGCACTTGGATTATCTAGGTTAGCTAACAGGAACTTGGAATATCTAGGTTACCTACCGGGCACTTGGACTATGTAGGTTACCTTGCGGGCACTTGTAATATCTAGGTTACCTAACGGGAACTTGGACTATGTAGGTTAACTAGCGGACACTTGGACGATCTAGGTTAACTAGCAGGCACTTGGAATATCTAGGTTAACTAGCGGGACCTAGGACTATGTAGGTTAACTAGCGGGCACTTGGACTATCTAGGTTAACTAGCGGGTTCTTGGACTATGTAGGTTAACTAGCGGGCACTTGGACTATCTAGGTTAACTAGCTGACCTTGGACTATGTAGGTTAACTAGTGGGCACTTGGACTATCTAGGTTAACTAGCTGACCTTGGACTATGTAAGTTAACTAGCGGGCACTTGGACTATCTAGGTTAACCAGCGGGCACTTGCACAATGCAGGTTCCCTAGCGGGCACTTTGACTATGTAGGTTCCCTAGTGGGCACTTGTACTATATAGGTTCCCTACGGGCACTTGGACTATCTAGGTTCCCTAACGGGCACTTGGAATATGTAGGTTCCATATCGGGCACTTGGACTATGTAGGTTCCTCTGCGGGCACTTGGACTATGTAGGTTCCCTATCAGGCACTTGGACTATGTGGGTTAACTAGCGGGTCCTTGAACTATGTAGTGTAACTAGCGGCACTTGGACTATCTATGTTAACTAGCGGGCCCTTTGACTATGTAGATTCCCTAGCGGGCACTTCGACTATGTAGGTTCCCTAGCGGGCACTTAGACTCTGTATGTTCCCTAGCGGGCACTTGGACTATATATGTTCCTTACGGACACTTGAACTATGTAAGTTAACTACCGGGCACTTGGACAATGTAGGTTAACTAGCGGGCCCTTAGACTATCCAGGTTACCTAGCGGGCACTTGGACTATGTAGGTTAACTACCGTGCACTTGCACTATCTAGTTTACCTAGTGGGCACTTGGACTATGTACGTTCCCTAGTGGGCACTTGGACTATCTATGTTAACTAGCGGGCACTTGGACTATGTAGGTTAACTAGGGGACACTTGCACTATGTAGGTTACCTAGCGGAACTTGGACTATCTAGGTTAACTAGCGGGCACTTGGACTATCTGGGTTAACTAGCGTGCACTTGGAAAAGTAGGTTCTTTAGCGGGCACTTGGACTATCTAGTTTTCCTAGCGGGCACTTGGACTACGTAGGTTAACTAGCGGGCCCTTGGACTATCTAGGTTACATAGCTGGAACTTGGACTATATAGGTTACTTTGCGGGCACTTGGACTATGTAGGTTAACCAAAGACACTTGGACGATCTAGGTTAAATAGTGGGCCCTTGGACTATGTAGGTTAACAAACGGGCATTTGGACGATGTAGGTTACCTAGCAGGCACTTGGACTGTCTAGGTTACCTAGCGGGCACTTGGACTATCTATGTTAACTAGTGGGCACTTGGACTAACTATGTTAACTACCGGCCACTTGGACTATGTAGGTTAACTAGGGGACACTTGCACTATGTAGGTTACCTAGCGGCACTTGGACTATGTAGGTTAACTAGCGTGCATTTGGACTATGTAGGTTAACTAGAGGACACTTAGACGATCTATGTTAACTAGTGGGCCCTTGGACTATGTAGGTTAACGAACGGGCATTTGGACTATGTAGGTTATCTAGCAGACACTTGGAATGTCTAGGTTACCTAGCGGGCACTTGGCTATCTAGGTTAACGAACGGGCACTTGGACTATCTAGGTTGCCAAGCAGGCATTTGGACTATGTAAGTTACCTAGCGGGCACTTGGACTATCTAAGTTACCTAGCGGGCACTTGGAATATGTAGGTTAACTAGCGGGCACTTGGACTATGTATGTTGCATAGCGGGCAATTGGACTATCTAGGTTATGTAACGGGCACTTGGACTATATAGGTTACCTAGCGGGCCTTTTGACTATGTAGGTTACCTAGAGGGCACTTGGACTATCTAGGTTAACGAACGGGCATTTGGACTATGTAGGTTACCTAGCAGACACTTGGACTGTCTAGGTTACCTAGCGGGCACTTGGCTATCTAGGTTAACGAACGGGCACTTGGACTATCTAGGTTGCCTAGCGGGCATTTGGACTATGTAAGTTACCTAGCGGGCACTTGGACTATCTAAGTTACCTAGCGGGCACTTGGACTATGTAGGTTAACTAGCGGGCACTTGGACTATGTATGTTGCATAGCGGGCAATTGGACTACCTAGGTTATGTAACGGGCACTTGGACTATATAGGTTACCTAGCGGGCCTTTTGACTATGTAGGTTACCTAGCGGGCACTTGGACTATCTAGGTTAACGAAAGGGCATTTGGACTATGTAGGTTACCTAGCGGGCACTTGGATTATCTAGGTTACCTAACAGGAACTTGGAATATCTAGGTTACCTAGCGGGCACTTGGACTATGTAGGTTACCTTGCGGGCACTTGTACTATCTAGGTTACCTAATGGGAACTTGGACTATGTAGGTTAACTAGCGGACACTTGGACGATCTAGGTTAACTAGCAGGCACTTGGAATATCTAGGTTAACTAGCGGGCCCTAGGACTATGTAGGTTAACTAGCGGGCACTTGGACTATCTAGGTTAACTAGCGGGTTCTTGGACTATGTAGGTTAACTAGCGGGCACTTGGACTATCTAGGTTAACTAGCTGACCTTGGACTATGTAGGTTAACTAGTGGGCACTTGGACTATCTAGGTTAACTAGCTGACCTTGGACTATGTAAGTTAACTAGCGGGCACTTGGACTATCTAGGTTAACTAGCGGGTACTTGCACAATGCAGGTTCCCTAGCGGGCACTTTGACTATGTACGTTCCCTAGTGGGCACTTGGACTATATAGGTTCCCTACGGGCACTTGGACTATCTAGGTTCCCTAACGGTCACTTGGAATATGTAGGTTCCCTATCGGGCACTTGGACTATGTAGGTTCCTCTGCGGGCACTTGGACTATGTAGGTTCCCTATCAGGCACTTGGACTATGTAGGTTAACTAGCGGGCCCTTCAACTATGTAGATTAACTAGCGGCACTTGGACTATCTATGTTAACTAGCGGGCCCTTTGACTATGTAGATTCCCTAGCGGGCACTTCGACTATGTAGGTTCCCTAGCGGGCACTTAGACTCTGTATGTTCCCTAGCGGGCACTTGGACTATATATGTTCCTTACGGACACTTGAACTATGTAAGTTAACTACCGGGCACTTGGACAATGTAGGTTAACTAGCGGGCCCTTAGACTATCCAGGTTACCTAGCGGGCACTTGGACTATGTAGGTTAACTACGGTGCACTTGCAGTATCTAGGTTACCTAACGGGCACTTGGACTATGTACGTTCCCTAGTGGGCACTTGGACTATCTATGTTAACTAGCGGGCACTTGGACTATGTAGGTTAACTAGGGGACACTTGCACTATGTAGGTTACCTAGCGGCACTTGGACTATCTAGGTTAACTAGCGGGCACTTGGACTATCTGGGTTAACTAGCGTGCACTTGGACAAGTAGGTTCCTTAGCGGGCACTTGGACTATCTAGTTTACCTAGTGGGCACTTGGACTATGTAGGTTAACTAGCGGGCCCTTGGACTATCTAGGTTACATAGTTGGAACTTGGACTTTATAGGTTACCTTGCGGGCACTTGGACTATGTAGGTTAACCAAAGACACTTGGACGATCTAGGTTAAATAGTGGGCCCTTGGACTATGTAGGTTAAAGAACGGGCATTTGGACTCTGTAGGTTACCTAGCAGGCACTTCGACTGTCTAGGTTACCTAGCGGGCACTTGGACTATCTAGGGTAACGAACGGGCACTTGGACTATCTAGGTTAACTAGCGGGCACTTGGACTATGTAGGTTACCTAGCGGGCACTTGCACTATCTAGGTTACCTAGCGGGCACTTGGACTATGTAGGTTAATTAGCGGGCATTTGGACTATGTAGGTAACCTAGCGGGCACTTGGACAGTCCCGGTTACCTAGCGGGCACTTGGATTTCTAGGTTAATGAATGGGCACTTGGACTATGTAGTGTCCCTAGCGGGCATTTGGATTATTTAGGTTACCTAGTGGGCACTTGGACTATGTAGGTTACCAGCGGGCACTTGGACTATTTAGGGTTACCTAGCAGGCACTTTGACTATCTAGGTTAACGAACGTGCACTTGGACTATGTAGGTAACCTAGCGGGCACTTGGACTGTCTAGGTTACCTAGCAGACATGTGGCCTATCTACGTTAACGAAAGGGCACTTGGATTATGTAGGTTAACTAGCGGACACTTTGATTATCTAGGTTAGCTAACGGGTAATTGGATTATCTAGGTTACCTAGTGGGCTCTTGGACTATGTAGGTTCCCTAGCGGGCACCTGGACTATTTAGGGTTACCTAGCAGGCACTTTGACTATCTAGGTTAACGAACGTGCACTTGGACTATGTAGGTAACCTAGCGGGCACTTGGACTGTCTAGGTTACCTAGCAGGCACTTGGCCTATCTATGTTAACAAACGGGCACTTGGACTATGTAGGTTAACTAGCGGACACTTCGACTATCTAGGTTAGCTAACGGGCAATTGGACTATGTAGGTTCCCTAACGGGCACTTGGACTATATATGTTCCTCTGCGGGCAATTGGACTATCTAGGTTAGGTAACAGGCACTTGGACTATATAGGTTACCAAGCGGGCCCTTTGACTATGTAGGTTACCTAGCGGGCACTTGGACTATCTAGGTTAACGAAAGGGCACTTGGACTATGTAGGTTACCTAGCGGGCACTTGGATTATCTAGGTTAGCTAACAGGAACTTGGAATATCTAGGTGATCTAGCGGACACTTGGACTATGTAGGTTACCTTGCGGGCACTTGTACTATCTAGGTTACCTAACGGGAACTTGGACTATGTAGGTTAACTAGGGGACACTTGGACGATCTAGGTTAACTAGCAGGCACTTGGAATATCTAGGTTAACTAGCGGGCCCTAGGACTATGTAGGTTAACTAGCGGGCACTTGGACTATCTAGGTTAACTAGCTGACCTTGGACTTTGTAGGTTAACTAGTGGGCACTTGGACTATCTAGGTTAACTAGCTGACCTTCGACTATGTAAGTTAACTAGCGGGCACTTGGACTATCTAGGTTAACCAGCGGGAACTTGCACAATGCAGGTTCCCTAGCGGGCACTTTGACTATGTAGGTTCCCTAGTTGGCACTTGGACTATATAGGTTCCCTACGGGCACTTGGACTATCTAGGTTCCCTAACGGGCAATTGGAATATGTAGGTTCCATATCGGGCACTTGGACTATGTAGGTTCCTCTGCGGGCACTTGGACTATGTAGGTTCCCTATCAGGCACTTGGACTATGTAGGTTAACTAGCAGGCCCTTGAACTATGTAGATTAACTAGCAGCACTTGGACTATCTATGTTAACTAGTGGCCCTTTGACTATGTAGATTCCCTAGTGGGCACTTCGACTATGTAGGTTCCTTAGCGGGCACTTAGACTCTGTATGTTCCCTAGCGGGCACTTGGACTATATATGTTCCTTACGGACACTTGAACTATGTAAGTTAACTACCGGGCACTTGGACAATGTAGGTTAACATCGTCCAAGTGCCCGCTAGTTAACTTAGATCGTCCAAGTGCCCGCTAGTTAACCTACATAGTCCAAGGGCCCGCTAGTAAACCTACATAGTGAAAGGGCCCCCCAGTTATCCTAGATCGTCCAAATGTCCGCTAGTTAACCTACATTGTCCAAGTTCCCGCTATTTAACCTACATAATCCAAGTGCCCCTTAGCTAACCTAGATAGTCCAAGGGCCCGCTAGTTGACCTACATACTCCAAGTACCGGCTAATTAACCTATATTGTCCAAGTGCCCGTTAGCTAACCTAGATAGTCCAAGTGCCCGCTAGGGAACCTACATAGTCCAAGTGCCCGTTAGGGAACATACATAGTCCAAGTGCCCGCTAGTTAACCTACATAGTCCAAGTGCCCGCTAGGTAACTTAGATAGTCCAATTGCCCGCTAGGGTATGTACATAGTCCAAGTGCCCGATAGGTAACCTAGATAGTCTAAGTGCCCGCTAGTTAACCTACATAGTCCAACGGCCCGCTAGTTAACCTCCATAGTCCAAGTGCCAGATAGGAAACCAACATAGTCCAAGTGCCCGCTAAGGGACGTACATAGTCCAAGTGCCCGCTAGGGAACCTACATAGACCAAGTGCCCATTAGGAAACCTAGATAGTCCAAGTGCCCGCTAGGGAACCTGCATCGTCCAAGTGCCCGCTAGTTAACTTAGATAGTCCAAGTGCCCGCTAGTTAACCTACATATTCCAAGTGCCCGCTAGTTAACCTAGATCGTCCAAGTGCCCGTTAAGTAACCTAGATAGTCCAAGTGCCCGCTAGGTTACCTACATAGTCCAAGTTCCCGCTAGGTAACCTAGATAGTCCTAGTGCCCATTACCTAACATAGATCAGCCAAGTGCCCGCTAGGCAACCTACATAGTCCAAGTGCCCGTTCGTTAACCTAGAAATCCATGTGCCCGCTAGGTAACCTAGACTGTCCAAGTGCCCGCTAGGTTACCTGCATAGTCCAAGTGCCCGTTAGGTAACCTAGATAGTCCAAGTGCCCACTAGGTAACCTACATAGTATAAGTGCCCGCTAGGTAACCTAGATAGGCCAAGTGCCCGTTAGCTAACCTAGATAGTCCAAGTGCCCGCTAGGTGACCTACATAGTCCTAGTGCCCGCTAGTTAACCAACATTGTCCAAGTGCCCGATACGGAACCCTCATAGTCCAAGTGCCTGTTAGGTAACCTACATAGTCCAAATGCCCGCTAGTAACCTACATATTCAAAGTGCCTGATAGGGAACCTACATAATCCAAGTGCCCGCTAGGTAACCTACATAGTCCAAGGGCCCGCTCGTTAACCTAGTTCGTCCAAGTGTCCGCCAGTTAACCCATATAGTCCAAGTGCCCGCTAAATAACCACGATAGTCAAAGTGCCCGCTAGGTAACCTACATAGTCCAAGTACCCGCTAGTTAACCAACATTTTCCAAGTGCCCAATACGGAACCCTCATAGTCCAAGTGCCCGTTAGGTAACCTACATAGTCCAAATGCCCGCTAGTAACCTACATTGTTCAAGTGCCTGATGGGGAACCTACATAATCCAAGTGCCCGCTAGGGAATTTACATAGTCCAAGTGCCCGTTAGTTAACCTAGATAGTCCAAGTGCCCGCTAGTTAACCTAGATAGTCCAAGTACCCGCTAGGCAACCTAGATAGTTCAACTGCACGCTAGGTAACCTAGATAGTCCAAGTGCCCGCTACGTAACCTACAAAGTCCAAGTGCCCCCTAGGTAACCTATATAGTCCAAATGCCCGCTAGGGCACCTACATAGTGAAATACCCGCTAATTAACCTACATAGTCCAAGTGCCCGCTAGCTAACCTAGATAGTCTAAAGGCCCACTAGTTAACCTACATAGTTCAAGTGCCCGCTAGCTAACCTACATAGTCCAAGTGCCCGCTAGTTAACCTAGATCGTCCAAGTGCCCGCTAGTTAAGCTACATAGTTAAGGGCCGGCTAGTAAACCTACATAGTGAAAGGGCCCGCTAGTTATCCTAGATCGTCCAAATGTCCGCTAGTTAACCTACATTGTCCAAGTTCCCGCTATTTAACCTACATAATCCAAGTGCCCCTTAGCTAACCTAGATAGTCCAAGGGCCCGCTAGTTGACCTACATAGTCCAAGTACCGGCTAATTAACCTATATTGTCCAAGTGCCCGTTAGCTAACCTAGATAGTCCAAGTGCCCGCTAGGGAACCTACATAGTCCAAGTGCCCGTTGGGGAACATACATAGTCCAAGTGCCCGCTAGGTAACCTAGATTGTCCATGTGCCCGCTAGTTAACCTACACAGTCCAAGTGCCCGCTAGGTAACCTAGATAGTCCAAGGGCCCGCTAGTTAACCTAGATAGTCTAAGTGCCCGCTAGGTAACCTTGATAGTCCAAGTGCCCGCTAGGTAACCTACATAGTCCTAGTGCGCGCTAGTTAACCAACATTGTCCAAGTGCCCGATAGCGAAGGTACATAGTCCAAGCGCCCGCTAGTTAACCTACATAGTCCAAGGGCCCAGTAGTTATCCTAGATCATCCAAATGTCCTGTAGGTAACCTACATAGTCCAAGTGCCGGCTACGTAACCTAGATAGTCGAAGTGCCCGTTAGGTAACCTAGATAGTCCAAGTGCCCGCTAGGTAACCTACATATTCCAAGTGCCCGCTAGGTAACCTAGATAGTCCAATGCCCGTTAGCTAACATACATAGTCCAAGAGCACGCTAGGTAACCTACATAGTCCAAGTGCGCGCTAGGTAACCTAGACAGTACAAGTGCCTGGTAGGTCACCTACATAGTGCAAGTCCCCGTTCGCTAACCTAGATAGTCCAAGTGCCCCCTAGGTAACCTACTTTGTCCAAGTGCCCGCTAGGTAAGCTACAAGTCCAAGGGCCCGCTAGTTAACCTACATAGTCCAAGGGCTCGCTAATTAACCTTGATAGTCCATGTGCCGGATAGTTAACCTAGATAGTCCACGTGCCCGCTACGTAACCTAGATAGTCGAAGTGCCCGTTAGGTAACCTAGATAGTCCAAGTGCCCGCTAGGTAACCTACATATTCCAAGTGCCCGCTAGGTAACCTAGATAGTCCAATGCCCGTTAGCTAACATACATAGTCCAAGAGCACGCTAGGTAAACTACATAGTCCAAGTGCGCGCTAGGTAACCTAGACAGTACAAGTGCCTGGTAGGTCACCTACATAGTGCAAGTCCCCGTTCGCTAACCTAGATAGTCCAAGTGCCCGCTACGTAACCTACAAAGTCCAAGTGCCCCCTAGGTAACCTATATATTCCAAATGCCCGCTAGGGCACCTACATAGTGGAAATACCCGCTAATTAACCTACATAGTCAAAGTGCCCGCTAGCTAATCTAGATAGTCTAAAGGCCCACTAGTTAACCTACATAGTTCAAGTGCCCGCTAGCTAACCTACATAGTCCAAGTGCCCGCTCGTTAACCTAGTTCGTCCAAGTGCCTGCTAGGTTACCTGCATAGTCCTAGTGCCCGTTAGGTAACCTAGATAGTCCAAGTGCCCACTAGGTAACCTACATAGTCAAAGTGACCGCTAGGTAGCCTAGATAGTCCAAGTTCCCGTTAGCTAACATACATAGTCCAAGTGCCCGCTAGGTAACCTACATAGTCCCAGTGCCCGTTCGTTAACCTAGATAGTCCACGTGCCCGATAGGTAACTTACACAGTCCAAGTGCCTGCTAGGTCAACTACATAGTCCAAGTCCCCGTTCGCTAACCTAGATAGTGCAAGTGCCTGCTAGGTAACCTACATAGTCCAAGTGCCCGCTAGTTAACCTAGATCGTCCAAGTGCCCGCTAGTTAACCTACATAGTCCAAGGGCCCACTAGTTAACCTAGATCATCCAAATGTCCTGTAGGTAACCTACATAGTCCAAGTGCCCGCTACGTAACCTAGATAATCGAAGTGCCCGTTAGGTAACCTAGATAGTCCAAGTGCCCGCTAGGTAACCTACATATTCCAAGTGCCCGCTAGGTAACCTAGATAGTCCAATGCCCGTTAGCTAACATACATAGTCCAAGAGCACGCTAGGTAACCTACATAGTCCAAATGCGCGCTAGGTAACCTAGACAGTACAAGTGCCTGGTAGGTCACCTACATAGTGCAAGTCCCCGTTCGCTAACCTAGATAGTCCAAGTGCCCGCTAGGTAACCTACTTAGTCCAAGTGCCCGCTAGGTAAGCTACAAGTCCAAGGGCCCGCTAGTTAACCTACATAGTCCAAGGGCTCGCTAGTTAACCTTGATAGTCCATGTGCCGGCTAGTTAACCTAGATAGTCCAAGTGCCCGCTAGTTAACCTACATAGTCCAAGGGCTCCCTAGTTAACCTAGATCGTCCTAATGTCCTCTAGTTCACCTACATAGTCCAAGTGCCCGCTAGGTAACCTAGATAGTCCAAGTGCCCGCTAGGTAACCTACATAGTCCAAGTGCCCGTTAGGTAACCTACATAGTCCAAGTGCCCGTTAGAAAACTATCATAGTCAAAGGGCCTGCTATGGAACCTACATAGTCCAAGTGCCCGCTAGAGAACCTTCATAGTCAGAGTGCCTGCTAGGGAACCTACATAGTCCAAGTGCCCTTTAGGGAACATATGTAGTCCAAGTGCCCGCTAGGGAACCTAGATAGTCCAAGTGCCCGCTAGGTACCCTACAAAGTCCAAGTGCCCGCTAGGTAATCTATATAGTCCAAATGCCCGCTAGGGCACCTACATAGTCCAAGTGCACGCTAATTAACCTACATAGTCCAAGTGCCCGTTAGCTAACCTAGATAGTCCAAGGGCCAAATAGTTAACCTACATGGTTCAAGTGCCCGCTAGGTAACCTAGCTAATCCAAGTGTCCGCTAGTTAACCTATATCCTCCAAGTGCCCACTAGTTAACATAGATGGTCCAAGTGCCCCCTGGTTAACCTACATAGTCCAAGGGCCCGCTAGTTAACCTACATAGTGCAAGGGCCCGCTAATTAACCTACATAGTCCAAGTGCCCGCTAGGTAACCTACATAGTCCAAGTGCCCGCTAGGTAACCTACATAGTCCAAGTGCAAGACGGGAACCTACATAATCCAAGTGCCCGCTAGGGAACCTACATAGTCCAAATGCCCGTTAGGAAACCTAGATAGTCCAAATGCCCGCTAGGGTACCCACATAGTCCAAGTGCCCGCTAGGGAACCTACATAGTCAAAGTGCCCGCTAGGGAACCTGCATCGTCCAAGTGCCCGCTAGTTAACCTAGATCGTCCAAATGCCCGCTAGTTAACCTACATAGTCCAAGGGCCCACTAGTTAACCTAGATCATCCAAATGGCCTGTAGGTAACCTACATAGTCCAAGTGCCCGCTACGTAACCTAGATAGTTGAAGTGCCAGTTAGGTAACCTAGATAGTCCAAGTGCCCGCTAGGTAACCTACATATTCCAAGTGCCCGCTAGGTAACCTAGATAGTCCAATGCCCGTTAGCTAACATACATAGTCCAAGAGCACGCTAGGTAACCTACATAGTCCAAATGCGCGCTAGGTAACCTAGACAGTACAAGTGCCTGGTAGGTCACCTACATAGTGCAAGTCCCCGTTCGCTAACCTAGATAGTCCAAGTGCCCGCTAGGTAACCTACAAAGTCCAAGTGCCCCCTAGGTAACCTATATAGTCCAAATGCCCGCTAGGGCACCTACATAGTGGAAATACCCGCTAATTAACCTACATAGTCCAAGTGCCCGCTAGGTAACCTAGATAGTCTAAAGGCCCACTAGTTAACCTACATAGTTCAAGTGTCCGCTAGCTAACCTACATAGTCCAAGTGCCCGCTAGTTAACCTAGATCGTCCAAGTGCCCGCTAGTAAACCTACATAGTGAAAGGGCCCGCCAGTTATCCTAGATCGTCCAAATGTCCGCTAGTTAACCTACATTGTCCAAGTTCCCGCTATTTAACCTACATAATCCAAGTGCCCCTTAGCTAACCTAGATAGTCCAAGGGCCCGCTAGTTGACCTACATAGTCCAAGTACCGGCTAATTAACCTATATTGTCCAAGTGCCCGTTAGCTAACCTAGATAGTCCAAGTGCCCGCTAGGGAACCTACATAGTCCAAGTGCCCGTTAGGGAACATACATAGTCCAAGTGCCCCCTAGTTAACCTACATAGTCCAAGTGCCCGCTAGGTAACTTAGATAGTCCAAGTGCCCGCTAGGGTATGTACATAGTCCAAGTGCCCGATAGGTAACCTAGATAGTCTAAGTGCCCGCTAGTTAACCTACATAGTCCAACGGCCCGCTAGTTAACCTCCATAGTCCAAGTGCCAGATAGGAAACCAACATAGTCCAAGTGCCCGCTAAGGGACGTACATAGTCCAAGTGCCCGCTAGGGAACCTACATAGACCAAGTGCCCGTTAGGGAACCTAGATAGTCCAAGTGCCCGCTAGGGAACCTGCATCGTCCAAGTGCCCGCTAGTTAACTTAGATCGTCCAAGTGCCCGCTAGTTAACCTACATAGTCCAAGGGCCCGCTAGTAAACCTACATAGTGAAAGGGCCCGCCAGTTATCCTAGATCGTCCAAATGTCCGCTAGTTAACCTACATTGTCCAAGTTCCCGCTATTTAACCTACATAATCCAAGTGCCCCTTAGCTAACCTAGATAGTCCAAGGGCCCGCTAGTTGACCTACATAGTCCAAGTACCGGCTAATTAACCTATATTGTCCAAGTGCCCGTTAGCTAACCTAGACTGTCCAAGTGCCCGCTAGGGAACCTACATAGTCCAAATGCGCGCTAGGTAACCTAGACAGTACAAGTGCCTGGTAGGTCACCTACATAGTGCAAGTCCCCGTTCGCTAACCTAGGTAGTCCAAGTGCCCGCTAGGTAACCTACTTAGTCCAAGTGCCGCTAGGTAAGCTACAAGTCCAAGGGCCCGCTAGTTAACCTACATAGCCCAAGGGCTCGCTAGTTAACCTTGATAGTCCATGTGCCGTCTAGTTAACCTAGATAGTCCAAGTGCCCGCTAGTTAACCTACATAGTCCAAGGGCCCACTAGTTAACCTAGATCGTCCTAATGTCCTCGAGTTCACCTACATAGTCCAAGTGCCCGCTACGTAACCTAGATAGTCCAAGTGCCCGCTAGGTAACCTACATAGTCCAAGTGCCCGTTAGCTAACATACATAGTCCAAGTGCCCGTTAGAAAACTTTCATAGTCAAAGGGCCTGCTATGGAACCTACATAGTCCAAGTGCCCGCTAGAGAACCTTCATAGTCAGAGTGCCTGCTAGGGAACCTACATAGTCCAAGTGCACTTTAGGGAACATATGTAGTCCAAGTGCCCGCTAGGGAACCTAGATAGTCCAAGTGCCCGCTGGGTAACCTACAAAGTCCAAGTGCCCGCTAGGTAATCTATATAGTCCAAATGCCCGCTAGGGCACCTACATAGTCCAAGTGCACGCTAATTAACCTACATAGTCCAAGTGCCCGTTTGCTAACCTAGATAGTCCAAGGGCCAAATAGTTAACCTACATGGTTCAAGTGCCCGCTAGGTAACCTAGCTAATCCAAGTGTCCGCTAGTTAACCTATATCCTCCAAGTGCCCACTAGTTAACATAGATTGTCCAAGTGCCCCCTGGTTAACCTACATAGTCCAAGGGCCCGCTAGTTAACCTACATAGTGCAAGGGCCCGCTAATTAACCTACATAGTCCAAGTGCCCGCTAGGTAACCTACATAGTCCAAGTGCAAGACGGGAACCTACGTAATCCAAGTGCCCGCTAGGGAACCTACATAGTCCAAATGCCCGTTAGGAAACCTAGATAGTCCAAATGCCCGCTAGGGTACCCACATAGTCCAAGTGCCCGCTAGGTAACCTACATAGTCAAAGTGCCCGCTAGGGAACCTGCATCGTCCAAGTGCCCGCTAGTTAACCTAGATCGTCCAAGTGCCCGCTAGTTAACCTACATGGTCCAAGGGCCCACTAGTTAACCTAGATCATCCAAATGTCCTGTAGGTAACCTACATAGTCCAAGTGCCCGCTACGTACTCTAGATAGTCGAAGTGCCCGTTAGGTAACCTAGATAGTCCAAGTGCCAGCTAGGTAACCTACATATTCCAAGTGCCCGTTAGGTAACCTAGATAGTCCAATGCCCGTTAGCTAACATACATAGTCCAAGAGCACGCTAGGTAACCTACATAGTCCAAGTGCGCGCTAGGTAACCTAGACAGTACAATTGCCTGGTAGGTCACCTACATAGTGCAAGTCCCCGTTCGCTAACCTAGATAGTCCAAGTGCCCGCTAGGTAACCTACAAAGTCCAAGTGCCCCCTAGGTAACCTATATAGTCCAAATGCCCGCTAGGGCACCTACATAGTGGAAATACCCGCTAATTAACCTACATAGTCCAAGTGCCCGCTAGGTAACCTAGATAGTCTAAAGGCCCACTAGTTAACCTACATAGTTCAAGTGTCCGCTAGCTAACCTACATAGTCCAAGTGCCCGCTAGTTAACCTAGATCGTCCAAGTGCCCGCTAGTAAACCTACATAGTGAAAGGACCCGCCAGTTATCCTAGATCGTCCAAATGTCCGCTAGTTAACCTACATTGTCCAAGTTCCCGCTATTTAACCTACATAATCCAAGTTCCCCTTAGCTAACCTAGATAGTCCAAGGGCCCGCTAGTTGACCTACATAGTCCAAGTACCGGCTAATTAACCTATATTGTCCAAGTGCCCGTTAGCTAACCTAGATAGTCCAAGTGCCCGCTAGGGAACCTACATAGTCCAAGTGCCCGTTAGGGAACATACATAGTCCAAGTGCCCGCTAGTTAACCTACATAGTCCAAGTGCCCGCTAGGTAACTTAGATAGTCCAAGTGCCCGCTAGGGTATGTACATAGTCCAAGTGCCCGATAGGTAACCTAGATAGTCTAAGTGCCCGCTAGTTAACCTACATAGTCCAACGGCCCGCTAGTTAACCTCCATAGTCCAAGTGCCAGATAGGAAACCAACATAGTCCAAGTGCCCGCTAAGGGACGTACATAGTCCAAGTGCCCGCTAGGGAACCTACATAGACCAAGTGCCCGTTAGGGAACCTAGATAGTCCAAGTGCCCGCTAGGGAACCTGCATCGTCCAAGTGCCCGCTAGTTAACTTAGATCGTCCAAGTGCCCGCTAGTTAACCTACATAGTCCAAGGGCCCGCTAGTAAACCTACATAGTGAAAGGGCCCGCCAGTTATCCTAGATCGTCCAAATGTCCGCTAGTTAACCTACATTGTCCAAGTTCCCGCTATTTAACCTACATAATCCAAGTGCCTCTTAGCTAACCTAGATAGTCCAAGGGCCCGCTAGTTGACCTACATAGTCCAAGTACCGGCTAATTAACCTATATTGTCCAAGTGCCCGTTAGCTAACCTAGATAGTCCAAGTGCCCGCTAGGGAACCTACATAGTCCAAATGCGCGCTAGGTAACCTAGACAGTACAAGTGCCTGGTAGGTCACCTACATAGTGCAAGTCCCCGTTCGCTAACCTAGATAGTCCAAGTGCCCGCTAGGTAACCTACTTAGTCCAAGTGCCGCTAGGTAAGCTACAAGTCCAAGGGCCCGCTAGTTAACCTACATAGCCCAAGGGCTCGCTAGTTAACCTTGATAGTCCATGTGCCGGCTAGTTAACCTAGATAGTCCAAGTGCCCGCTAGTTAACCTACATAGTCCAAGGGCCCACTAGTTAACCTAGATCGTCCTAATGTCCTCGAGTTCACCTACATAGTCCAAGTGCCCGCTACGTAACCTAGATAGTCCAAGTGCCCGCTAGGTAACCTACATAGTCCAAGTGCCCGTTAGCTAACATACATAGTCCAAGTGCCCGTTAGAAAACTTTCATAGTCAAAGGGCCTGCTATGGAACCTACATAGTCCAAGTGCCCGCTAGAGAACCTTCATAGTCAGAGTGCCTGCTAGGGAACCTACATAGTCCAAGTGCACTTTAGGGAACATATGTAGTCCAAGTGCCCGCTAGGGAACCTAGATAGTCCAAATGCCCGCTAGGGCACCTACATAGTGGAAATACCCGCTAATTAACCTACATAGTCCAAGTGCCCGCTAGGTAACCTAGATAGTCTAAAGGCCCACTAGTTAACCTACATAGTTCAAGTGTCCGCTAGCTAACCTACATAGTCCAAGTGCCCGCTAGTTAACCTAGATCGTCCAAGTGCCCGCTAGTTAACCTACATAGTCCAAGGGCCCGCTAGTAAACCTACATAGTGAAAGGGCCCGCCAGTTATCCTAGATCGTCCAAATGTCCGCTAGTTAACCTACATTGTCCAAGTTCCCGCTATTTAACCTACATAATCCAAGTGCCCCTTAGCTAACCTAGATAGTCCAATGGCCCGCTAGTTGACCTACATAGTCCAAGTACCGGCTAATTAACCTATATTGTCCAAGTGCCCGTTAGCTAACCTAGATAGTCCAAGTGCCCGCTAGGGAACCTACATAGTCCAAGTGCCCGTTAGGGAACATACATAGTCCAAGTGCCCGCTAGTTAACCTACATAGTCCAAGTGCCCGCTAGGTAACTTAGATAGTCCAAGTGCCCGCTAGGGTATGTACATAGTCCAAGTGCCCGATAGGTAACCTAGATAGTCTAAGTGCCCGCTAGTTAACCTACATAGTCCAACGGCCCGCTAGTTAACCTCCATAGTCCAAGTGCCAGATAGGAAACCAACATAGTCCAAGTGCCCGCTAAGGGACGTACATAGTCCAAGTGCCCGCTAGGGAACCTACATAGACCAAGTG
The DNA here is from genome assembly GCF_050624435.1 of Tenrec ecaudatus. Lineage (NCBI taxonomy): Eukaryota > Metazoa > Chordata > Mammalia > Afrosoricida > Tenrecidae > Tenrec > Tenrec ecaudatus. The sequence continues at coordinate 806,159 of NW_027457782.1, forward strand.
CCCGTTAGGGAACCTAGATAGTCCAAGTGCCCGCTAGGGAACCTGCATCGTCCAAGTGCCCGCTAGTTAACTTAGATCGTCCAAGTGCCCGCTAGTTAACCTACATAGTCCAAGGGCCCGCTAGTAAACCTACATAGTGAAAGGGCCCGCCAGTTATCCTAGATCGTCCAAATGTCCGCTAGTTAACCTACATTGTCCAAGTTCCCGCTATTTAACCTACATAATCCAAGTGCCCCTTAGCTAACCTAGATAGTCCAAGGGCCCGCTAGTTGACCTACATAGTCCAAGTACCGGCTAATTAACCTATATTGTCCAAGTGCCCATTAGCTAACCTAGATAGTCCAAGTGCCCGCTAGGGAACCGACATAGTCCAAGTGCCCGTTAGGGAACATACATGGTCCAAGTGCCCGCTAGTTAACCAACATAGTCCAAGTGCCCGCTAGTTAACCTACATAGTCCAAGTGCCCGCTAGGTAACTTAGATTGTCCAAGTGCCCGCTAGGGTATGTACATAGTCCAAGTGCCCGATAGGTAACCTAGATAGTCTAAGTGCCCGCTAGTTAACCTACATAGTCCAAGGGCCTGCTAGTTAACCTACATAGTCCAAGTGCCAGATAGGAAACCAACATAGTCCAAGTGCCCGCTAAGGGACGTACATAGTCCAAGTGCCCGCTAGGGAACCTACATAGACCAAGTGCCCGTTAGGGAACCTAGATAGTCCAAGTGCCCGCTAGGTAACCTACATATTCCAAGTGCCCGCTAGGTAACCTAGATAGTCCAATGCCCGTTAGCTAACATACATAGTCCAAGAGCACGCTAAGTAACCTACATAGTCCAAGTGCGCGCTAGGTAACCTAGACAGTACAAGTGCCTGGTAGGTCACCTACATAATGCAAGTCCCCGTTCGCTAACCTAGATAGTCCAAGTGCCCGCTAGGTAACGTACTTAGTCCAAGTGCCCGCTAGGTAAGCTACAAGTCCAAGGCCCCGCTAGTTAACCTACATAGTCCAAGGGCTCGCTAGTTAACCTTGATAGTCCATGTGCCGGATAGTTAACCTAGATAGTCCAAGTGCCCGCTAGTTAACCTACATAGTCCAAGGGCCCACCAGTTAACCTAGATCGTCCTAATGTCCTCTAGTTCACCTACATAGTCCAAGTGCCCGCTACGTAACCTAGATAGTCCAAGTGCCCGCTAGGTAACCTACATAGTACAAGTGCCCGTTAGCTAACATACATAGTCCAAGTGCCCGTTAGAAAACTTACATAGTCAAAGGGCCTGCTATGGAACCTACATAGTCCAAGTGCCCGCTAGAGAACCTTCATAGTCAGAGTGCCTGCTAGGGAACCTACATAGTCCAAGTGCCCTTCAGGGAACATATGTAGTCCAAGTGCCCGCTAGGGAACCTAGATAGTCCAAGTGCCCGCTAGGTAACCTACAAAGTCCAAGTGCCCGCTAGGTAATCTATATAGTCCAAATGCCCGGTAGGGCACCTACATAGTCCAAGTGCACGCTAATTAACCTACATAGTCCAAGTGCCCGTTTGCTAACCTAGATAGTCCAAGGGCCAAATAGTTAACCTACATGGTTCAAGTGCCCGCTAGGTAACCTAGCTAATCCAAGTGTCCGCTAGTTAACCTATATCCTCCAAGTGCCCACTAGTTAACATAGATTGTCCAAGTGCCCCCTGGTTAACCTACATAGTCCAAGGGCCCGCTAGTTAACCTACATAGTGCAAGGGCCCGCTAATTAACCTACATAGTCCAAGTGCCCGCTAGGTAACCTACATAGTCCAAGTGCAAGACGGGAACCTACATAATCCAAGTGCCCGCTAGGGAACCTAAATAGTCCAAATGCCCGTTAGGAAACCTAGATAGTCCAAATGCCCGGTAGGGTACCCACATAGTCCAAGTGCCCGCTAGGGAACCTACATAGTCAAAGTGCCCGCTAGGGAACCTGCATCGTCCTAGTGCCCGCTAGTTAACCTAGATCGTCCAAGTGCCCGCTAGTTAACCTACATAGTCCAAGGGCCCACTAGTTAACCTAGATCATCCAAATGTCCTGTAGGTAACCTACATAGTCCAAGTGCCCGCTACGTACCCTAGATAGTCGAAGTGCCCGTTAGGTAACCTAGATAGTCCAAGTGCCAGCTAGGTAACCTACATATTCCAAGTGCCCGCTAGGTAACCTAGATAGTCCAATGCCCGTTAGCTAACATACATAGTCCAAGAGCACGCTAGGCAACCTACATAGTCCATGTGCGCGCTAGGTAACCTAGACAGTACAATTGCCTGGTAGGTCACCTACATAGTGCAAGTCCCCGTTCGCTAACCTAGATAGTCCAAGTGCCCGCTAGGTAACCTACAAAGTCCAAGTGCCCCCTAGGTAACCTATATAGTCCAAATGCCCGCTAGGGCACCTACATAGTGGAAATACCCGCTTATTAACCTACATAGTCCAAGTGCCCGCTAGCTAACCTAGATAGTCTAAAGGCCCACTAGTTAACCTACATAGTTCAAGTGTCCGCTAGCTAACCTAAATAGTCCAAGTGCCCGCTAGTTAACCTAGATCGTCCAAGTGCCCGCTAGTTAACCTACACAGTCAAAGTGCCCGCTAGGTAACCTAGATAGTCCAAGGGCCCGCTAGTTAACCTAAACAGTCCAAGTGCCCGCTAGGTAACCTTGATAGTCCAAGTGCCCGCTAGGTAACCTACATAGTCCAAGTGCCCGTTAGCTAACATACATAGTCCAAGTGCCCGTTAGAAAACTTACATAGTCAAAGGGCCTGCTATGGAACCTACATAGTCCAAGTGCCCGCTAGAGAACCTTCATAGTCAGAGTGCCTGCTAGGGAACCTACATAGTCCAAGTGCCCTTCAGGGAACATATGTAGTCCAAGTGCCCGCTAGGGAACCTAGATAGTCCAAGTGCCCGCTAGGTACCCTACAAAGTCCAAGTGCCCGCTAGGTAATCTATATAGTCCAAATGCCCGCTAGGGCACCTACATAGTCCAAGTGCACGCTAATTAACCTACATAGTCCAAGTGCCCGTTTGCTAACCTAGATAGTCCAAGGGCCAAATAGTTAACCTACATGGTTCAAGTGCCCGCTAGGTAACCTAGCTAATCCAAGTGTCCGCTAGTTAACCTATATCCTCCAAGTGCCCACTAGTTAACATAGATTGTCCAAGTGCCCCCTGGTTAACCTACATAGTCCAAGGGCCCGCTAGTTAACCTACATAGTGCAAGGGCCCGCTAATTAACCTACATAGTCCAAGTGCCCGCTAGGTAACCTACATAGTCCAAGTGCAAGACGGGAACCTACATAATCCAAGTGCCCGCTAGGGAACCTAAATATTCCAAATGCCCGTTAGGAAACCTAGATAGTCCAAATGCCCGCTAGGGTACCCACATAGTCCAAGTGCCCGCTAGGGAACCTACATAGTCAAAGTGCCCGCTAGGGAACCTGCATCGTCCAAGTGCCCGCTAGTTAACCTAGATCGTCCAAGTGCCCGCTAGTTAACCTACATAGTCCAAGGGCCCACTAGTTAACCTAGATCATCCAAATGTCCTGTAGGTAACCTACATAGTCCAAGTGCCCGCTACGTACCCTAGATAGTCGAAGTGCCCGTTAGGTAACCTAGATAGTCCAAGTGGCAGCTAGGTAACCTACATATTCCAAGTGCCCGCTAGGTAACCTAGATAGTCCAATGCCCGTTAGCTAACATACATAGTCCAAGAGCACGCTAGGCAACCTACATAGTCCATGTGCGCGCTAGGTAACCTAGACAGTACAATTGCCTGGTAGGTCACCTACATAGTGCAAGTCCCCGTTCGCTAACCTAGATAGTCCAAGTGCCCGCTAGGTAACCTACAAAGTCCAAGTGCCCCCTAGGTAACCTATATAGTCCAAATGCCCGCTAGGGCACCTACATAGTGGAAATACCCGCTAATTAACCTACATAGTCCAAGTGCCCGCTAGGTAACCTAGATAGTCTAAAGGCCCACTAGTTAACCTACATAGTTCAAGTGTCCGCTAGCTAACCTACATAGTCCAAGTGCCCGCTAGTTAACCTAGATCGTCCAAGTGCCCGCTAGTTAACCTACATAGTCCAAGGGCCCGCTAGTAAACCTACATAGTGAAAGGGCCCGCCAGTTATCCTAGATCGTCCAAATGTCCGCTAGTTAACCTACATTGTCCAAGTTCCCGCTATTTAACCTACATAATCCAAGTGCCCCTTAGCTAACCTAGATAGTCCAATGGCCCGCTAGTTGACCTACATAGTCCAAGTACCGGCTAATTAACCTATATTGTCCAAGTGCCCGTTAGCTAACCTAGATAGTCCAAGTGCCCGCTAGGGAACCTACATAGTCCAAGTGCCCGTTAGGGAACATACATAGTCCAAGTGCCCGCTAGTTAACCTACATAGTCCAAGTGCCCGCTAGGTAACTTAGATAGTCCAAGTGCCCGCTAGGGTATGTACATAGTCCAAGTGCCCGATAGGTAACCTAGATAGTCTAAGTGCCCGCTAGTTAACCTACATAGTCCAACGGCCCGCTAGTTAACCTCCATAGTCCAAGTGCCAGATAGGAAACCAACATAGTCCAAGTGCCCGCTAAGGGACGTACATAGTCCAAGTGCCCGCTAGGGAACCTACATAGACCAAGTGCCCGTTAGGGAACCTAGATAGTCCAAGTGCCCGCTAGGGAACCTGCATCGTCCAAGTGCCCGCTAGTTAACTTAGATCGTCCAAGTGCCCGCTAGTTAACCTACATAGTCCAAGGGCCCGCTAGTAAACCTACATAGTGAAAGGGCCCGCCAGTTATCCTAGATCGTCCAAATGTCCGCTAGTTAACCTACATTGTCCAAGTTCCCGCTATTTAACCTACATAATCCAAGTGCCCCTTAGCTAACCTAGATAGTCCAAGGGCCCGCTAGTTGACCTACATAGTCCAAGTACCGGCTAATTAACCTATATTGTCCAAGTGCCCGTTAGCTAACCTAGATAGTCCAAGTGCCCGCTAGGGAACCTACATAGTCCAAGTGCCCGTTAGGGAACATACATGGTCCAAGTGCCCGCTAGTTAACCAACATAGTCCAAGTGCCCGCTAGTTAACCTACATAGTCCAAGTGCCCGCTAGGTAACTTAGATTGTCCAAGTGCCCGCTAGGGTATGTACATAGTCCAAGTGCCCGATAGGTAACCTAGATAGTCTAAGTGCCCGCTAGTTAACCTACATAGTCCAAGGGCCTGCTAGTTAACCTACATAGTCCAAGTGCCAGATAGGAAACCAACATAGTCCAAGTACCCGCTAAGGGACGTACATAGTCCAAGTGCCCGCTAGGGAACCTACATAGACCAAGTGCCCGTTAGGGAACCTAGATAGTCCAAGTGCCCGCTAGGTAACCTACATATTCCAAGTGCCCGCTAGGTAACCTAGATAGTCCAATGCCCGTTAGCTAACATACATAGTCCAAGAGCACGCTAAGTAACCTACATAGTCCAAGTGCGCGCTAGGTAACCTAGACAGTACAAGTGCCTGGTAGGTCACCTACATAGTGCAAGTCCCCGTTCGCTAACCTAGATAGTCCAAGTGCCCGCTAGGTAACGTACTTAGTCCAAGTGCCCGCTAGGTAAGCTACAAGTCCAAGGCCCCGCTAGTTAACCTACATAGTCCAAGGGCTCGCTAGTTAACCTTGATAGTCCATGTGCCGGATAGTTAACCTAGATAGTCCAAGTGCCCGCTAGTTAACCTACATAGTCCAAGGGCCCACCAGTTAACCTAGATCGTCCTAATGTCCTCTAGTTCACCTACATAGTCCAAGTGCCCGCTACGTAACCTAGATAGTCCAAGTGCCCGCTAGGTAACCTACATAGTACAAGTGCCCGTTAGCTAACATACATAGTCCAAGTGCCCGTTAGAAAACTTACATAGTCAAAGGGCCTGCTATGGAACCTACATAGTCCAAGTGCCCGCTAGAGAACCTTCATAGTCAGAGTGCCTGCTAGGGAACCTACATAGTCCAAGTGCCCTTCAGGGAACATATGTAGTCCAAGTGCCCGCTAGGGAACCTAGATAGTCCAAGTGCCCGCTAGGTAACCTACAAAGTCCAAGTGCCCGCTAGGTAATCTATAGAGTCCAAATGCCCGGTAGGGCACCTACATAGTCCAAGTGCACGCTAATTAACCTACATAGTCCAAGTGCCCGTTTGCTAACCTAGATAGTCCAAGGGCCAAATAGTTAACCTACATGGTTCAAGTGCCCGCTAGGTAACCTAGCTAATCCAAGTGTCCGCTAGTTAACCTATATCCTCCAAGTGCCCACTAGTTAACATAGATTGTCCAAGTGCCCCCTGGTTAACCTACATAGTCCAAGGGCCCGCTAGTTAACCTACATAGTGCAAGGGCCCGCTAATTAACCTACATAGTCCAAGTGCCCGCTAGGTAACCTACATAGTCCAAGTGCAAGACGGGAACCTACATAATCCAAGTGCCCGCTAGGGAATCTACATAGTCCAAATGCCCGTTAGGAAACCTAGATAGTCCAAATGCCCGCTAGGGTACCCACATAGTCCAAGTGCCCGCTAGGTAACCTACATAGTCAAAGTGCCCGCTAGGGAACCTGCATCGTCCAAGTGCCCGCTAGTTAACCTAGATCGTCCAAGTGCCCGCTAGTTAACCTACATAGTCCAAGGGCCCACTAGTTAACCTAGATCATCCAAATGTCCTGTAGGTAACCTACATAGTCCAAGTGCCCGCTACGTACCCTAGATAGTCGAAGTGCCCGTTAGGTAACCTAGATAGTCCAAGTGCCAGCTAGGTAACCTACATATTCCAAGTGCCCGTTAGGTAACCTAGATAGTCCAATGCCCGTTAGCTAACATACATAGTCCAAGAGCACGCTAGGTAACCTACATAGTCCAAGTGCGCGCTAGGTAACCTAGACAGTACAATTGCCTGGTAGGTCACCTACATAGTGCAAGTCCCCGTTCGCTAACCTAGATAGTCCAAGTGCCCGCTAGGTAACCTACAAAGTCCAAGTGCCCCCTAGGTAACCTATATAGTCCAAATGCCCGCTAGGGCACCTACATAGTGGAAATACCCGCTAATTAACCTACATAGTCCAAGTGCCCGCTAGGTAACCTAGATAGTCTAAAGGCCCACTAGTTAACCTACATAGTTCAAGTGTCCGCTAGCTAACCTACATAGTCCAAGTGCCCGCTAGTTAACCTAGATCGTCCAAGTGCCCGCTAGTTAACCTACATAGTCCAAGGGCCCGCTAGTAAACCTACATAGTGAAAGGGCCCGCCAGTTATCCTAGATCGTCCAAATGTCCGCTAGTTAACCTACATTGTCCAAGTTCCCGCTATTTAACCTACATAATCCAAGTGCCCCTTAGCTAACCTAGATAGTCCAAGGGCCCGCTAGTTGACCTACATAGTCCAAGTACCGGCTAATTAACCTATATTGTCCAAGTGCCCGTTAGCTAACCTAGATAGTCCAAGTGCCCGCTAGGGAACCTACATAGTCCAAGTGCCCGTTAGGGAACATACATAGTCCAAGTGCCCGCTAGTTAACCTACATAGTCCAAGTGCCCGCGAGGTAACTTAGATAGTCCAAGTGCCCGCTAGGGTATGTACATAGTCCAAGTGCCCGATAGGTAACCTAGATAGTCTAAGTGCCCGCTAGTTAACCTACATAGTCCAACGGCCCGCTAGTTAACCTCCATAGTCCAAGTGCCGGATAGGAAACCAACATAGTCCAAGTGCCCGCTAAGGGACGTACATAGTCCAAGTGCCCGCTAGGGAACCTACATAGACCAAGTGCCCGTTAGGGAACCTAGATAGTCCAAGTGCCCGCTAGGGAACCTGCATCGTCCAAGTGCCCACTAGTTAACTTAGATCGTGCAAGTGCCCGCTAGTTAACCTACATAGTCCAAGGGCCCGCTAGTAAACCTACATAGTGAAAGGGCCCGCCAGTTATCCTAGATCGTCCAAATGTCCGCTAGTTAACCTACATTGTCCAAGTTCCCGCTATTTAACCTACATAATCCAAGTGCCCCTTAGCTAACCTAGATAGTCCAAGGGCCCGCTAGTTGACCTACATAGTCCAAGTACCGGCTAATTAACCTATATTGTCCAAGTGCCCGTTAGCTAACCTAGATAGTCCAAGTGCCCGCTAGGGAACCTACATAGTCCAAGTGCCCGTTAGGGAACATACATAGTCCAAGTGCCCGCTAGTTAACCTACATAGTCCAAGTGCCCGCTAGGTAACTTAGATAGTCCAAGTGCCCGCTAGGGTATGTACATAGTCCAAGTGCCCGATAGGTAACCTAGATAGTCTAAGTGCCCGCTAGTTAACCTACATAGTCCAAGGGCCCACTAGTTAACCTCCATAGTCCAAGTGCCAGATAGGGAACCAACATAGTCCAAGTGCCCGCTAAGGGACGTACATAGTCCAAGTGCCCGCTAGGGAACCTACATAGACCAAGTGCCCGTTAGGGAACCTAGATAGTCCAAGTGCCCGCTAGGGAACCTGCATCGTCCAAGTGCCCGCTAGTTAACTTAGATCGTCCAAGTGCCCGCTAGTTAACCTACATAGTCCAAGGGCCCGCTAGTTAACCTAGATCGTCCAAGTGCCCGTTAAGTAACCTAGGTAGTCCAAGTGCCCGCTAGGTTACCTACATAGTCCAAGTTCCCGCTAGGTAACCTAGATAGTCCTAGTGCCCATTACCTAACATAGATCAGCCAAGTGCCCGCTAGGCAACCTACATAGTCCAAGTGCCCGTTCGTTAACCTAGAAATCCATGTGCCCGCTAGGTAACCTAGACTGTCCAAGTGCCCGCTAGGTTACCTGCATAGTCCAAGTGCCCATTAGGTAACCTAGATAGTCCAAGTGCCCACTAGGTAACCTACATAGTATAAGTGCCCGCTAGGTAACCTAGATAGGCCAAGTGCCCGTTAGCTACCCTAGATAGTCCAAGTGCCCGCTAGGTGACCTATATAGTCCTAGTGCCCGCTAGTTAACCAACATTGTCCAAGTGCCCGATACGGAACCCTCATAGTCCAAGTGCCTGTTAGGTAACCTACATAGTCCAAATGCCCGCTAGTAACCTACATAATCAAAGTGCCTGATAGGGAACCTACATAATCCAAGTGCCCGCTAGGTAACCTACATAGTCCAAGGGCCTGCTCGTTAACCTAGTTCATCCAAGTGTCCGCCAGTTAACCTATATAGTCCAAGTGCCCGCTAAATAACCACGATAGTCAAAGTGCCCGCTAGGTAACCTACATAGTCCAAGTTCCCACTAGGTAACCTAGATAGTCCAAGTGTCCGTTACCTAAACTAGATAGTCCAAGTGCCCGCTAGGTAACCTACATAGTCCAAGTACCCGCTAGTTAACCAACATTGTCCAAGTGCCCGATATGGAACCCTCATAGTCCAAGTGCCCGTTAGGTAACCTACATAGTCCAAATGCCCGGTAGTAACCTACATAGTTCAAGTGCCTGATAGGGAACCTACATAATCCAAGTGCCCGCTAGGGAATTTACATAGTCCAAGTGCCCGTTAGTTAACCTAGATAGTCCAAGTGCCCGCTAGTTAACCTAGATAGTCCAAGTACCCGCTAGGCAACGTAGATAGTTCAAGTGCACGCTAGGTAACCTAGATAGTCCAAGTGCCCGCTACGTAACCAACAAAGTCCAAGTGCCCCCTAGGTAACCTATATAGTCCAAATGCCCGCTAGGGCACCTACATAGTGGAAATACCCGCTAATTAACCTACATAGTCCAAGTGCCCGCTAGCTAACCTAGATAGTCTAAAGGCCCACTAGTTAACCTACATAGTTCAAGTGCCCGCTAGCTAACCTACATAGTCCAAGTGCCCGCTAGTTGACCTAGATCGTCCAAGTGCCCGCTAGTTAACCTACATAGTCCAAGGGCCCGCTAGTAAACCTACATAGTGAAAGGGCCCGCTAGTTATCCTAGATCGTCCAAATGTCCGCTAGTTAACCTACATTGTCCAAGTTCCCACTATTTAACCTACATAATCCAAGTGCCCCTTAGCTAACCTAGATAGTCCAAGGGCCCGCTAGTTGACCTACATAGTCCAAGTACCGGCTAATTAACCTATATTGTCCAAGTGCCCGTTAGCTAACCTAGATAGTCGAAGTGCCCGCTAGGGAACCTACATAGTCCAAGTGCCCGTTAGGGAACATACATAGTCCAAGTGCCCGCTAGGTAACCTAGATAGTCCATGTGCCCGCTAGTTAACCTACACAGTCCAAGTGCCCGCTAGGTAACCTAGATAGTCCAAGGGCCCGCTAGTTAACCTATACAGTCCAAGTGCCCGCTAGATAACCTTGATAGTCCAAGTGCCCGCTAGGTAACCTACATAGTCCTAGTGCGCGCTAGTTAACAACATTGTCCAAGTGCCCGAAAGCGAAGGTACATAGTCCAAGGGCCCGTTAGGTAACCTACATAGTCCAAATGCCCGCTAGGTAACCTAGATAGTCCATGTGCCCGCTAGTTAACCTACACAGTCCAAGTGCCCGCTAGGTAACCTAGATAGTCCAAGGGCCCGCTAGTTAACCTAAACAGTCCAAGTGCCCGCTAGGTAACCTTGATAGTCCAAGTGCCCGTTAGCTAACATACATAGTCCAAGTGCCCGTTAGAAAACTTACATAGTCAAAGGGCCTGCTATGGAACCTACATAGTCCAAGTGCCCGCTAGAGAACCTTCATAGTCAGAGTGCCTGCTAGGGAACCTACATAGTCCAAGTGCCCTTCAGGGAACATATGTAGTCCAAGTGCCCGCTAGGGAACCTAGATAGTCCAAGTGCCCGCTAGGTAACCTACAAAGTCCAAGTGCCCGCTAGGTAATCTATATAGTCCAAATGCCCGCTAGGGCACCTACATAGTCCAAGTGCACGCTAATTAACCTACATAGTCCAAGTGCCCGTTTGCTAACCTAGATAGTCCAAGGGACAAATAATTAACCTACATGGTTCAAGTGCCCGCTAGGTAACCTAGCTAATCCAAGTGTCCGCTAGTTAACCTATATCCTCCAAGTGCCCACTAGTTAACATAGATTGTCCAAGTGCCCCCTGGTTAACCTACATAGTCCAAGGGCCCGCTAGTTAACCTACATAGTGCAAGGGCCCGCTAATTAACCTACATAGTCCAAGTGCCCGCTAGGTAACCTACATAGTCCAAGTGCAAGACGGGAACCTACATAATCCAAGTGCCCGCTAGGGAACCTAAATAGTCCAAATGCCCGTTAGGAAACCTAGATAGTCCAAATGCCCGGTAGGGTACCCACATAGTCCAAGTGCCCGATAGGGAACCTACATAGTCAAAGTGCCCGCTAGGGAACCTGCATCGTCCAAGTGCCCGCTAGTTAACCTAGATCGTCCAAGTGCCCGCTAGTTAACCTACATAGTCCAAGGGCCCACTAGTTAACCTAGATCATCCAAATGTCCTGTAGGTAACCTACATAGTCCAAGTGCCCGCTACGTACCCTAGATAGTCGAAGTGCCCGTTAGGTAACCTAGATAGTCCAAGTGGCAGCTAGGTAACCTACATATTCCAAGTGCCCGCTAGGTAACCTAGATAGTCCAATGCCCGTTAGCTAACATACATAGTCCAAGAGCACGCTAGGCAACCTACATAGTCCATGTGCGCGCTAGGTAACCTAGACAGTACAATTGCCTGGTAGGTCACCTACATAGTGCAAGTCCCCGTTCGCTAACCTAGATAGTCCAAGTGCCCGCTAGGTAACCTACAAAGTCCAAGTGCCCCCTAGGTAACCTATATAGTCCAAATGCCCGCTAGGGCACCTACATAGTGGAAATACCCGCTAATTAACCTACATAGTCCAAGTGCCCGCTAGGTAACCTAGATAGTCTAAAGGCCCACTAGTTAACCTACATAGTTCAAGTGTCCGCTAGCTAACCTACATAGTCCAAGTGCCCGCTAGTTAACCTAGATCGTCCAAGTGCCCGCTAGTTAACCTACATAGTCCAAGGGCCCGCTAGTAAACCTACATAGTGAAAGGGCCCGCCAGTTATCCTAGATCGTCCAAATGTCCGCTAGTTAACCTACATTGTCCAAGTTCCCGCTATTTAACCTACATAATCCAAGTGCCCCTTAGCTAACCTAGATAGTCCAAGGGCCCGCTAGTTGACCTACATAGTCCAAGTACCGGCTAATTAACCTATATTGTCCAAGTGCCCGTTAGCTAACCTAGATAGTCCAAGTGCCCGCTAGGGAACCTACATAGTCCAAGTGCCCGTTAGGGAACATACATAGTCCAAGTGCCCGCTAGTTAACCTACATAGTCCAAGTGCCCGCTAGGTAACTTAGATAGTCCAAGTGCCCGCTAGGGTATGTACATAGTCCAAGTGCCCGATAGGTAACCTAGATAGTCTAAGTGCCCGCTAGTTAACCTACATAGTCCAACGGCCCGCTAGTTAACCTCCATAGTCCAAGTGCCAGATAGGAAACCAACATAGTCCAAGTGCCCGCTAAGGGACGTACATAGTCCAAGTGCCCGCTAGGGAACCTACATAGACCAAGTGCCCGTTAGGGAACCTAGATAGTCCAAGTGCCCGCTAGGGAACCTGCATCGTCCAAGTGCCCGCTAGTTAACTTAGATCGTCCAAGTGCAGCGCTAGTTAACCTACATAGTCCAAGGGCCCGCTAGTAAACCTACATAGTGAAAGGGCCCGCCAGTTATCCTAGATCGTCCAAATGTCCGCTAGTTAACCTACATTGTCCAAGTTCCCGCTATTTAACCTACATAATCCAAGTGCCCCTTAGCTAACCTAGATAGTCCAAGGGCCCGCTAGTTGACCTACATAGTCCAAGTACCGGCTAATTAACCTATATTGTCCAAGTGCCCATTAGCTAACCTAGATAGTCCAAGTGCCCGCTAGGGAACCGACATAGTCCAAGTGCCCGTTAGGGAACATACATGGTCCAAGTGCCCGCTAGTTAACCAACATAGTCCAAGTGCCCGCTAGTTAACCTACATAGTCCAAGTGCCCGCTAGGTAACTTAGATTGTCCAAGTGCCCGCTAGGGTATGTACATAGTCCAAGTGCCCGATAGGTAACCTAGATAGTCTAAGTGCCCGCTAGTTAACCTACATAGTCCAAGGGCCTGCTAGTTAACCTCCATAGTCCAAGTGCCAGATAGGAAACCAACATAGTCCAAGTGCCCGCTAAGGGACGTACATAGTCCAAGTGCCCACTAGGGAACCTACATAGACCAAGTGCCCGTTAGGGAACCTAGATAGTCCAAGTGCCCGCTAGGTAACCTACATATTCCAAGTGCCCGCTAGGTAACCTAGATAGTCCAATGCCCGTTAGCTAACATACATAGTCCAAGAGCACGCTAAGTAACCTACATAGTCCAAGTGCGCGCTAGGTAACCTAGACAGTACAAGTGCCTGGTAGGTCACCTACATAGTGCAAGTCCCCGTTCGCTAACCTAGATAGTCCAAGTGCCCGCTAGGTAACGTACTTAGTCCAAGTGCCCGCTAGGTAAGCTACAAGTCCAAGGCCCCGCTAGTTAACCTACATAGTCCAAGGGCTCGCTAGTTAACCTTGATAGTCCATGTGCCGGATAGTTAACCTAGATAGTCCAAGTGCCCGCTAGTTAACCTACATAGTCCAAGGGCCCACCAGTTAACCTAGATCGTCCTAATGTCCTCTAGTTCACCTACATAGTCCAAGTGCCCGCTACGTAACCTAGATAGTCCAAGTGCCCGCTAGGTAACCTACATAGTACAAGTGCCCGTTAGCTAACATACATAGTCCAAGTGCCCGTTAGAAAACTTACATAGTCAAAGGGCCTGCTATGGAACCTACATAGTCCAAGTGCCCGCTAGAGAACCTTCATAGTCAGAGTGCCTGCTAGGGAACCTACATAGTCCAAGTGCCCTTCAGGGAACATATGTAGTCCAAGTGCCCGCTAGGGAACCTAGATAGTCCAAGTGCCCGCTAGGTAACCTACAAAGTCCAAGTGCCCGCTAGGTAATCTATATAGTCCAAATGCCCGGTAGGGCACCTACATAGTCCAAGTGCACGCTAATTAACCTACATAGTCCAAGTGCCCGTTTGCTAACCTAGATAGTCCAAGGGCCAAATAGTTAACCTACATGGTTCAAGTGCCCGCTAGGTAACCTAGCTAATCCAAGTGTCCGCTAGTTAACCTATATCCTCCAAGTGCCCACTAGTTAACATAGATTGTCCAAGTGCCCCCTGGTTAACCTACATAGTCCAAGGGCCCGCTAGTTAACCTACATAGTGCAAGGGCCCGCTAATTAACCTACATAGTCCAAGTGCCCGCTAGGTAACCTACATAGTCCAAGTGCAAGACGGGAACCTACATAATCCAAGTGCCCGCTAGGGAATCTACATAGTCCAAATGCCCGTTAGGAAACCTAGATAGTCCAAATGCCCGCTAGGGTACCCACATAGTCCAAGTGCCCGCTAGGTAACCTACATAGTCAAAGTGCCCGCTAGGGAACCTGCATCGTCCAAGTGCCCGCTAGTTAACCTAGATCGTCCAAGTGCCCGCTAGTTAACCTACATAGTCCAAGGGCCCACTAGTTAACCTAGATCATCCAAATGTCCTGTAGGTAACCTACATAGTCCAAGTGCCCGCTACGTACCCTAGATAGTCGAAGTGCCCGTTAGGTAACCTAGATAGTCCAAGTGCCAGCTAGGTAACCTACATATTCCAAGTGCCCGTTAGGTAACCTAGATAGTCCAATGCCCGTTAGCTAACATACATAGTCCAAGAGCACGCTAGGTAACCTACATAGTCCAAGTGCGCGCTAGGTAACCTAGACAGTACAATTGCCTGGTAGGTCACCTACATAGTGCAAGTCCCCGTTCGCTAACCTAGATAGTCCAAGTGCCCGCTAGGTAACCTACAAAGTCCAAGTGCCCCCTAGGTAACCTATATAGTCCAAATGCCCGCTAGGGCACCTACATAGTGGAAATACCCGCTAATTAACCTACATAGTCCAAGTGCCCGCTAGGTAACCTAGATAGTCTAAAGGCCCACTAGTTAACCTACATAGTTCAAGTGTCCGCTAGCTAACCTACATAGTCCAAGTGCCCGCTAGTTAACCTAGATCGTCCAAGTGCCCGCTAGTTAACCTACATAGTCCAAGGGCCCGCTAGTAAACCTACATAGTGAAAGGGCCCGCCAGTTATCCTAGATCGTCCAAATGTCCGCTAGTTAACCTACATTGTCCAAGTTCCCGCTATTTAACCTACATAATCCAAGTGCCCGCTAGGGAATCTACATAGTCCAAATGCCCGTTAGGAAACCTAGATAGTCCAAATGCCCGCTAGGGTACCCACATAGTCCAAGTGCCCGCTAGGTAACCTACATAGTCCAAGTGCCCGCTAGGTAACCTAGATAGTCTAAAGGCCCACTAGTTAACCTACATAGTTCAAGTGTCCGCTAGCTAACCTACATAGTACAAGTGCCCGCTAGTTAACCTAGATCGTCCAAGTGCCCGCTAGTTAACCTACATAGTCCAAGGGCCCACTAGTTAACCTAGATCATCCAAATGTCCTGTAGGTAACCTACATAGTCCAAGTGCCCGCTACGTACCCTAGATAGTCGAAGTGCCCGTTAGGTAACCTAGATAGTCCAAGTGCCAGCTAGGTAACCTACATATTCCAAGTGCCCGCTAGGTAACCTAGATAGTCCAATGCCCGTTAGCTAACATACATAGTCCAAGAGCACGCTAGGTAACCTACATAGTCCAAGTGCGCGCTAGGTAACCTAGACAGTACAATTGCCTGGTAGGTCACCTACATAGTGCAAGTCCCCGTTCGCTAACCTAGATAGTCCAAGTGCCCGCTAGGTAACCTACAAAGTCCAAGTGCCCCCTAGGTAACCTATATAGTCCAAATGCCCGTTAGGGCACCTACATAGTCAAAATACCCGCTAATTAACCTACATAGTCCAAGTGCCCGCTAGCTAACCTAGATAGTCTAAGGGCCCACTAGTTAACCTACATAGTTCAAGTTCCCGCTAGCTAACCTACATAGTCCAAGTGCCCGCTAGTTAACCTAGATCGTCCCAGTGCCCGCTAGTTAACCTACATAGTCCAAGGGCCCGCTAGTTAACCTACATAGTGAAAGGGCCCGCTAGTTAACCTAGATCGTCCAAATGTCCGCTAGTTAACCTACATTGTCCAAGTGCCCGCTATTTAACCTACATAATCCAATTGCCCCTTAGCTAACCTAGATAGTCCAAGGGCCTGCTAGTTGACCTACATAGTCCAAGTACCGGCTAATTAACCTATATTGTCCAAGTGCCCGTTAGCTAACCTAGATAGTCCAAGTGCCCTCTAGGGAACCTACATAGTCCAAGTGCCCGTTAGGGAACGTACATAGTCCAAGTGCCCGCTTGTAACCTAGATAGTCCATGTGCCCGCTAGTTAACCTACATAGTACAAGTGCCCGCTAGGTAACCTAGATAGTCCAAGGGCCCGCTAGTTAACCTATATAGTCCAAGTGCCCGATAGGTAACCTACATAGTCCTAGTGCGCGCTAGTTAACCAACATTGTCCAAGTGCCAGATAGCGAAGGTACATAGTCCAAGTGCCCGCTAGTAACCTACATAGTCCAAGTGCCCGATAGGGAACCTATATAATCCAAGTGCCCGCTTGGGAACCTACATACTCCAAGTGCCCGTTAGGTAACCTAGATAGTCCAAATGCCCACTATGGAACCCAAATAGTGAAAGTGCCCGCTAGGGAACTTACATAGTTCAAGTGCCCAATAGGTAACCAAGATACTCCAAGTGCCCGCTAGGTAACCTACATAGTCCAAGTACCCTCTAATTAACCTACATTGTCCAAGTGCCCGTTAGCTAACCTTGATAGCCAAAGAGCCAAATAGTTAACCTACATGGTTCAAGTGCCCGCTAGGTAACATAGCTAATCCAAGTGTCCGCTAGTTAACCTATATCCTCCAAGTACCCACTAGTTAACCTAGATGGACCAAGTGCCCGCTGGTTAACCTACATAGTCCAAGGGCCCGCTAGTTAACCTACATAGTGCAAGGGCCCGCTAGTTAATCTACATAGTCCAAGTGCCCGCTAGGTAACCTACATAGTCCAAGTGCAAGACGGGAACCTACATAATCCAAGTGCCCGCTAGGGAACCTACATAGTCCAAATGCCCGTTTGGAAACCTAGATAGTCCAAATGCCCTCTAGGGTACCCACATAGTCCAAGTGCCTGCTAGGGAACCTACATAGTCAAAATGCCCGCTAGGGAACTTGCATCGTCCAAGTGCCCGCTAGTTAACCTAGATTGTCCAAGTTCCTGTTAGCTAACCTACATACTCCAAGTGCCCGTTCGTTAACCTAGATTGTCCAAGTGCCCGCTAGGTAACCTACATAGTCCAAGTGCCTGCTAGGTAACTTAGATAGTCCAAGTGCCCATTAGCTAACAGAGATAGTCCAAGTGCCCGCTAGGTAACCACATAGTCCAAGTGCCCGTTCGTTAACCTAGATATTCCAAGTGCCCGCTAGGTAACCTAGACAGTCCAAGTGCCTGCTAGGTAACCTACATATTCCAAGTGCCCGTTTGCTAGCCTAGATCGTCAAAGTGCCCGCTAGTTAACCTACATAGTCCAAGGGCCCGCTAGGGAACCCACATAGTCCAAGTTCCCGTTAGAGAACTTACATAGTCAAAGGTTCTGCTATGGAACCTACATAGTCCAAATGCCCACTAGGGAACCTTCATAGTCCGAGTGCCTGCTAGGGAACCTACATAGTCCAAGTGCCCTTTAGGGAACCTATGTAGTCCAAGTGCCCGCTAAGGAACCTAGATAGTCCAAGTGCCTGCTAGGTAACCCAGATAGTCCAAGTGCCCGCTAGGTAACCTACAAAGTCCAAGTGCCCGCTAGGTAATCTATATAGTCCAAATGCCCGCTAGGGCACCTACATAGTCCAAGTGCACGCTAATTAACCTACATAGTCCAAGTGCCCGTTAGCTAACCTAGATAGTCCAAGGTCCAAATAGTTAACCTACATGGTTCAAGTGCCTGCTAGGTAACCTAGCTAATCCAAGTGTCCGCTAGTTAACCTATATCGTGAAGTGCCCGCTAGTTAACCTAGATCGTCCAAGTGCCCGTTAAGTAACCTAGATAGTCCAAGTGCCCGCTAGGTTACCTACATAGTCCAAGTTCCCGCTAGGTAACCTAGATAGTCCTAGTGCCCGTTACCAAACATAGATCGGCCAAGTGCCCGCTAGGCAACCTACATAGTCCAAGTGCCCGTTCGTTAACCTAGAAATCCATGTGCCCGCTAGGTAACCTAGACAGTCCAAGTGCCCGCTAGGTTACCTGCATAGTCCAAGTGCCCGTTAGGTAACCTAGATAGTCCAAGTGCCCGCTAGGTAACCTAGATAGTCCAAGTTCCTGTTAGCTAACCTAGATAGTCCAAGTGCCCGCTAGTTAACCTACATAGTCCAAGGGCCCGCTCGTTAACCTAGTTCGTCCAAGTGTCCGCTAGTTAACCTATACAGTCCAAGTGCGCGCTAAATAACCAAGATAGTCAAAGTGCCCGCTAGGTAACCTACATAGTCCAAGTTCCCACTAGGTAACCTACATAGTCCAAGTGCCCGTTACCTAACCTAGATAGTCCAAGTGCCCGCTAGGTAACCTACATAGTCCTAGTGCCCGCTAGTTAACCAACATTGTCCAATTGCCCGATACGGAACCCTCATAGTCCAAGTGCCCGTTAGGTAACCTACATAGTCCAAATGCCCGCTAGTAACCTACATAGTCCAAGTGCCTGATAGGGAACCTACATAATCCAAGTGTCCGCTAGGGAATTTACATAGTCCAAGTGCCCGTTAGTGAAACTAGATAGTCCAAGTGCCCGCTAGTTAACCTAGATAGTCCAAGTACCCGCTAGGTAACGTAGATAGTTCAAGTGCACGCTAGGTAACCTAGATAGTCCAAGTGCCCGCTACGTAACCTACAAAGTCCAAGTGCCCCCTAGGTAACCTATATAGTCCAAATGCCCGTTAGGGCACCTACATAGTCAAAATATCCGCTAATTAACCTACATAGTCCAAGTGCCCGCTAGCTAACCTAGATAGTCTAAGGGCCCACTAGTTAACCTACATAGTTCAAGTTCCCGCTAGCTAACCTACATAGTCCAAGTGCCCGCTAGTTAACCTAGATCGTCCCAGTGCCCGCTAGTTAACCTACGTAGTCCAAGGGCCCGCTAGTTAACCTACATAGTGAAAAGGCCCGCTAGTTAACCTAGATCGTCCAAATGTCCGCTAGTTAACCTACATTGTCCAAGTGCCCACTATTTAACCTACATAATACAAGTGCCCCTTAGCTAACCTAGATAGTCCAAGGGCCTGCTAGTTGACCTACATAGTCCAAGTACCGGCTAATTAACCTATATTGTCCAAGTGCCCATTAGCTAACCTAGATAGTCCAAGTGCCCGCTAGGGAACCTACATAGTCCAAGTGCCCGTTAGGGAACGTACATAGTCAAAGTGCCCGCTAGGTAACCTAGATAGTCCATGTGCCCGCTAGTTAACCTACATAGTCCAAGTGCCCGCTACGTAACCTAGATAGTCCAAGGGCCCGCTAGTTAACCTATATAGTCCAAGTGCCCGATAGGTAACCTACATAGTCCTAGTGCGCGCTAGTTAACCAACATTGTCCAAGTGCCAGATAGCGAAGGTACATAGTCCAAGTGCCCGCTAGTAACCTACATAGTCCAAGTGACCGATAGGGAACCTACATAATCCAAGTGCCCGGTAGGGAACCTACATACTCCAAGTGCCCGTTAGGTAACCTAGATAGTCCAAATGCCCGCTATGGAACCCACGTAGTGAAAGTGCCCGCTAGGGAACTTACATAGTTCAAGTGCCTAATAGGTAACCAAGATACTCCAAGTGCCCGCTAGGTAACCTACATAGTCCAAGTACCCTCTAATTAACCTACATTGTCCAAGTGCCTCTTAGCTAACCTAGATAGTCCAAGGGCCAAATAGTTAACCTACATGGTTCAAGTGCCCGCTAGGTAACCTAGCTAATCCAAGTGTCCGCTAGGTAACCTAGCTAATCCAAGTGTCCGCTAGTTAACCTATATCCTCCAAGTGCCCACTAGTTAACCTAAATGGTCCAAGTGCCCGCTGGTTAACCTACATAGTCCAAGGGCCCGCTAGTTAACCTACATAGTGCAAGGGCCCGCTAATTAACCTACATAGTCCAAGTGCACGCTAGGTAACCTACATAGTCCAAGTGCAAGACGGGAATCTACATAATCCAAGTGCCCGCTAGGGAACCTACATAGTCCAAATGCCCGTTAGGAAGCCTTGATAGTCCAAATGCCCACAAGGGTACCCACAAAGTCCAAGTGCCCGCTAGGGAACCTACATAGTCAAAGTGCCCGCTAGGGAACCTGCATCGTCCAATTGCCCGCTAGTTAACCTAGATTGTCCAAGTTCCTGTTAGCTAACCTACATAATCCAAGTGCCCGTTCGTTAACCTAGATTGTCCAAGTGCCCGCTAGGTAACCTACATAGTCCAAGTGCCCGCTAGGTAACTTAGATAGTCCAAGTGCCCATTAGCTAACAGAGATAGTCCTAGTGCCCGCTAGGTAACCACATAGTCCAAGTGCCCGTTCGTTAACCTAGATAGTCCAAGTGCCCGCTAGGTAACCTAGACAGTCCAAGTGCCTGCTAGGTAACCTACATATTCCATGTGCCCGTTTGCTAACCTAGATCGTCAAAGTGCCCGCTAGTTAACCTACATAGTCCAAGGGCCTGCTAGTTAACCTAGATAGTCCAAGTGCCCGCTAGTTAACCTACATAGTACAAGGACCCGCTAGTTAACCTACATATTCCTAGTGCCCGCTAGTTAACCTATATTGTCCAAATCCCTGATCGGGAACCTACATAGTCCAAGTATCCGCTAGGTAACCTACGTAGTCCAAATGCCCCCTAGTAACGTACATAGTCCAAGTGCCCGCTAGAGAACCTACATAGTCCAAGTGCCCGTTAGGTAACCTAGATAGTCCAAAGGCCCGCTAGGGAACCCACATAGTCCAAGTTCCCGTTAGAGAACTTACATAGTCAAAGGGCCTGCTATGGAACCTACATAGTCCAAGTGCCCACTAGGGAACCTTCATAGTCCGAGTGCCTGCTAGGGAACCTACATAGTCCAAGTGCCCTTTAGGGAACCTATGTAGTCCAAGTGCCCGCTAAGGAACCTAGATAGTCCAAGTGCCCGCTAGGTAACTCAGATAGTCCAAGTGCCCGCTAGGTAACCTACAAAGTCCAAGTGCCCGCTAGGTAATCTATATAGTCCAAATGCCCGCTAGGGCACCTACATAGTCCAAGTGCACGCTAATTAACCTACATAGTCCAAGTACCAGTTAGCTAACCTAGATAGTCCAAGGTCCAAATAGTTAACCTACATGGTTCAAGTGCCCGCTAGGTAACCTAGCTAATCCAAGTGTCCGCTAGTTAACCTATATCGTGAAGTGCCCGCTAGTTAACCTAGATCGTCCAAGTGCCCGTTAAGTAACCTAGATAGTCCAAGTGCCCGCTAGGTTACCTACTTAGTCCAAGGGACCGCTCGTTAACCTAGTTCGTCCAAGTGTCCGCTAGTTAACCTATATAGTCCAAGTGCCCGCTAAATAACCAAGATAGTCAAAGTGCGCGCTAGGTAACCTACATAGTCCAAGTTCCCACTAGGTAACCTAGATAGTCCAAGTGCCCGTTACCTAACCTAGATAGTCCAAGTGCCCGGTAGGTAACCTACATAGTCCTAGTGCCCGCTAGTTAACCAACATTGTCCAAGTGCCCGATAAGGAACCCTCATAGTCCAAGTGCCCGTTAGGTAACCTACATAGTCCAAATGCCCGCTAGTAACCTACATAGTCCAAGTGCCTGATAGGGAACCTACATAATCCAAGTGTCCGCTAGGGAATTTACATAGTCCAAGTGCCCGTTAGTGAACCTAGATAGTCCAAGTGCCCGCTAGTTAACCTAGATAGTCCAAGTACCCGCTAGGTAACGTAGATAGTTCAAGTGCACGCTAGGTAACCTAGATAGTCCAAGTGCCCGCTACGTAACCTACAAAGTCCAAGTGCCCCCTAGGTAACCTATATAATCCAAATGCCCGCTAGGGCACCTACATAGTCAAAATACCCACTAATTAACCTACATAGTCCATGTGCCCGCTAGCTAACCTAGATAGTCTAAGGGCCCACTAGTTAACCTACATAGTTCAAGTTCCCGCTAGCTAACCTACATAGTCCAAGTGCCCGCTAGTTAACCTAGATCGTCCCAGTGCCCGCTAGTTAACCTACATAGTCCAAGGGCCCGCTAGTTAACCTACATAGTGAAAGGGCCCGGAGTTAACCTAGATCGTCCAAGTGCCCGCTATTTAACCTACATAATCCAAGTGCCCCTTAGCTAACCTAGATAGTCCAAGGGCCTGCTAGTTGACCTACATAGTCCAAGTACCGGCTAATTAACCTATATTGTCCAAGTGCCCGTTAGCTAACCTAGATAGTCCAAGTGCCCGCTAGGGAACCTACATAGTCCAAGTGCCCGTTAGGGAACGTACATAGTCCAAGTGCCCGCTAGGTAACCTAGATAGTCCATGTGCCCGCTAGTTAACCTACATAGTCCAAGTGCCCGCTAGGTAACCTAGATAGTCCTAGTGCGCGCTAGTTAATCAACATTGTCCAAGTGCCAGATAGCGAAGGTACATAGTCCAAGTGCCCGCTAGTAACCTACATAGTCCAAGTGCCCGATAGGGAACCTACATACTCCAAGTGCCCGTTAGGTAACCTAGATAGTCCAAATGCCCACTATGGAACCCACATAGTGAAAGTGCCCGCTAGGGAACTTACATAGTTCAAGTGCCCAATAGGTAACCAAGATACTCCAAGTGCCCGCTAGGTAACCTACATAGTCCAAGTACCCTCTAATTAACCTATATTGTCCAAGTGCCCGTTAGATAACCTAGATAGTCCAAGGGCCAAATAGTTAACCTACATGGTTCAAGTGCCCGCTAGGTAACCTAGCTAATCCAAGTGTCCGCTAGTTAACCTATATCCTCCAAGTGCCCACTAGTTAACATAGATGGTCCAAGTGCCCGCTGGTTAACCTACATAGTCCAAGGGCCCGCTAGTTAACCTACATAGTGCAAGGGCCCGCTAGTTAACCTACATAGTCCAAGTGCCCGCAAGGTAACCTACATAGTCCAAGTGCAAGACTGGAACCTACATAATCCAAGTGCCCGCTAGGGAACCTACATAGTCCAAATGCCCGTTTGGAAACCTATATAGTCCAAATGCCCGCTAGGGTACCCACATAGTCCAAGTGCCCGCTAGGGAACCTACATAGTCAAAATGCCCGCTAGGGAACCTGCATCGTCCAAGTGCCCGCTAGTTAACCTAGATTGTCCAAGTTCCTGTTAGCTAACCTACATAGTCCAAGTGCCCGTTCGTTAACCTAGATTGTCCAAGTGCCCGCTAGGTAACCTACATAGTCCAAGAGCCCGCTAGGTAACTTAGATAGTCCAAGTGCCCGTTAGCTAACAGAGATAGTCCAAGTGCCCGCTAGGTAACCACATAGTCCAAGTGCCCGTTCGTTAACCTAGATAGTCCAAGTGCCCGCTAGGTAACCTAGACAGTCCAAGTGCCTGCTAGGTAACCTACATATTCCAAGTGCCCGTTTGCTAGCCTAGATCGTCAAAGTGCCCGCTAGTTAACCTACATAGTCCAAGGGCCCGCTAGGGAACCCACATAGTCCAAGTTCCCGTTAGAGAACTTACATAGTCAAAGGTTCTGCTATGGAACCTACATAGTCCAAATGCCCACTAGGGAACCTTCATAGTATGAGTGCCTGCTAGGGAACCTACATAGTCCAAGTGCCCTTTAGGGAACCTATGTAGTCCAAGTGCCCGCTAAGGAACCTAGATAGTCCAAGTGCCCGCTAGGTAACCCAGATAGTAAAAGTGCCCGCTAGGTAACCTACAAAGTCCAATTGCCCGCTAGGTAATCTATATAGTCCAAATGCCCGCTAGGGCACCTACATAGTCCAAGTGCACGCTAATTAACCCACATAGTCCAAGTGCCCGTTAGCTAACCTAGATAGTCCAAGGTCCAAATAGTTAACCTACATGGTTCAAGTGCCCGCTAGGTAACCTAGCTAATCCAATTGTCCGCTAGTTAACCTATATCGTGAAGTGCCCGCTAGTTAACCTAGATCGTCCAAGTGCCCGTTAAGTAACCTAGATAGTCCAAGTGCCCGCTAGGTTACCTAGATAGTCCTAGCGCCCGCTACCAAACATACATCGGCCAAGTGCCCGCTAGGCAACCTACATAGTCCAAGTGCCCGTTCGTTAACCTAGAAATCCATGTGCCCGCTAGGTAACCTAGACAGTCCAAGTGCCCGCTAGGTTACCTGCATAGTCCAAGTGCCCGTTAGGTAACCTAGATAGACCAAGTGCCCGCTAGGTATCCTAGATAGTCCAAGTTCCTGTTAGCTAACCTAGATAGTCCAAGTGCCCGCTTGGTAACCTACATAGTCCAAGGGCCCGCTCGTTAACCTAGTTCGTCCAAGTGCCCGCTAGTTAACCTACATAGTACAAGGACCCGCTAGTTAACCTACAAAGTCCTAGTGCCCGCTAGTTAACCTACATTGTCCAAGTCCCTGATCGGGAACCTACATAGTCCAAGTATCCGCTAGGTAACCTACATAGTCCAAATGCCCCCTAGTAACGTACATAGTCCAAGTGCCCGCTAGAGAACCTACATAGTCCAAGTGCCCGTTAGGTAACCTAGATAGTCCAAAGGCCCGCTAGGGAACCCACATAGTCCAAGTTCCCGTTAGAGAACTAACATAGTCAAAGGGCCTGCTATGGAACCTACATAGTCCAAGTGCCCACTAGGGAACCTTCATAGTCCGAGTGCCTGCTAGGGAACCTACATAGTCCAAGTGCCCTTTAGGGAACCTATGTAGTCCAAGTGCCCGCTAAGGAACCTAGATAGTCCAAGTGCCCGCTAGGTAACTCAGATAGTCCAAGTGCCCGCTAGGTAACCTACAAAGTCCAAGTGCCCGCTAGGTAATCTATATAGTCCAAATGCCCGCTAGGGCACCTACATAGTCCAAGTGCACGCTAATTAACCTACATAGTCCAAGTACCAGTTAGCTAACCTAGATAGTCCAAGGTCCAAATAGTTAACCTATATGGTTCAAGTGCCCGCTAGGTAACCTAGCTAATCCAAGTGTCCGCTAGTTAACCTATATCGTGAAGTGCCCGCTAGTTAACCTAGATCGTCCAAGTGCCCGTTAAGTAACCTAGATAGTCCAAGTGCCCGCTAGGTTACCTACATAGTCCAAGGGCCCGCTCGTTAACCTAGTTCATCCAAGTGTCCGCTAGTTAACCTATATAGTCCAAGTGCCCGCTAAATAACCAAGATAGTCAAAGTGCGCGCTAGGTAACCTACATAGTCCAAGTTCCCACTAGGTAACCTAGATAGTCCAAGTGCCCGTTACCTAACCTAGATAGTCCAAGTGCCCGCTAGGTAACCTACATAGTCCTAGTGCCCGCTAGTTAACCAACATTGTCCAAGTGCCCGATAAGGAACCCTCATAGTCCAAGTGCCCGTTAGGTAACCTACATAGTCCAAATGCCCGCTAGTAACCTACATAGTCCAAGTGACTGATAGGGAACCTACATAATCCAAGTGTCCGCTAGGGAATTTACATAGTACAAGTGCCCGTTAGTGAACCTACATAATCCAAGTGCCCGCTAGTTAACCTAGATAGTCCAAGTACCCGCTAGGTAACGTAGATAGTTCAAGTGCACGCTAGGTAACCTAGATAGTCCAAGTGCCCGCTACGTAACCTACAAAGTCCAAGTGCCCCTAGGTAACCTATATAATCCAAATGCCCGCTAGGGCACCTACATAGTCAAAATACCCGCTAATTAACCTACATAGTCCATGTGCCCGCTAGCTAACCTAGATAGTCTAAGGGCCCACTAGTTAACCTACATAGTTCAAGTTCCCGCTAGCTAACCTACATAGTCCAAGTGCCCGCTAGTTAACCTAGATCGTCCCAGTGCCCGCTAGTTAACCTACATAGTCCAAGGGCCCGCTAGTTAACCTACATAGTGAAAGGGCCCGCTAGTTAACCTAGATCGTCCAAATGTCCGCTAGTTAACCTACATTGTCCAAGTGCCCGCTATTTAACCTACATAATCCAAGTGCCCCTTAGCTAACCTAGATAGTCCAAGGGCCTGCTAGTTGACCTACATAGTCCAAGTACCGGCAAATTAACCTATATTGTCCAAGTGCCCGTTAGCTAACCTAGATAGTCCAAGTGCCCGCTAGAGAACCTACATAGTCCAAGAGCCCGTTAGGGAACGTACATAGTCCAAGTGCCCGCTAGGTAACCTAGATAGTCCATGTGCCCGCTAGTTAACCTACATAGTCCAAGTGCCCGCTAGGTAACCTAGATAGTCCTAGTGCGCGCTAGTTAATCAACATTGTCCAAGTGCCAGATAGCGAAGGTACATAGTCCAAGTGCCCGCTAGTAACCTACATAGTCCAAGTGCCCGATAGGGAACCTACATACTCCAAGTGCCCGTTAGGTAACCTAGATAGTCCAAATGCCCACTATGGAACCCACATAGTGAAAGTGCCCGCTAGGGAACTTACATAGTTCAAGTGCCCAATAGGTAACCAAGATACTCCAAGTGCCCGCTAGGTAACCTACATAGTCCAAGTACCCTCTAATTAACCTATATTGTCCAAGTGCCCGTTAGATAACCTAGATAGTCCAAGGGCCAAATAGTTAACCTACATGGTTCAAGTGCCCGCTAGGTAACCTAGCTAATCCAAGTGTCCGCTAGTTAACCTATATCCTCCAAGTGCCCACTAGTTAACATAGATGGTCCAAGTGCCCGCTGGTTAACCTACATAGTCCAAGGGCCCGCTAGTTAACCTACATAGTGCAAGGGCCCGCTAGTTAACCTACATAGTCCAAGTGCCCGCAAGGTAACCTACATAGTCCAAGTGCAAGACTGGAACCTACATAATCCAAGTGCCCGCTAGGGAACCTACATAGTCCAAATGCCCGTTTGGAAACCTATATAGTCCAAATGCCCGCTAGGGTACCCACATAGTCCAAGTGCCCGCTAGGGAACCTACATAGTCAAAATGCCCGCTAGGGAACCTGCATCGTCCAAGTGCCCGCTAGTTAACCTAGATTGTCCAAGTTCCTGTTAGCTAACCTACATAGTCCAAGTGCCCGTTCGTTAACCTACATTGTCCAAGTGCCCGCTAGGTAGCCTACATAGTCCAAGAGCCCGCTAGGTAACTTAGATAGTCCAAGTGCCCGTTAGCTAACAGAGATAGTCCAAGTGCCCGCTAGGTAACCACATAGTCCAAGTGCCCGTTCGTTAACCTAGATAGTCCAAGTGCCCGCTAGGTAACCTAGACAGTCCAAGTGCCTGCTAGGTAACCTACATATTCCAAGTGCCCGTTTGCTAGCCTAGATCGTCAAAGTGCCCGCTAGTTAACCTACATAGTCCAAGGGCCCGCTAGGGAACCCACATAGTCCAAGTTCCCGTTAGAGAACTTACATAGTCAAAGGTTCTGCTATGGAACCTACATAGTCCAAATGCCCACTAGGGAACCTTCATAGTATGAGTGCCTGCTAGGGAACCTACATAGTCCAAGTGCCCTTTAGGGAACCTATGTAGTCCAAGTGCCCGCTAAGGAACCTAGATAGTCCAAGTGCCCGCTAGGTAACCCAGATAGTCCAAGTGCCCGCTAGGTAACCTACAAAGACCAAGTGCCCGCTAGGTAATCTATATAGTCCAAATGCCCGCTAGGGCACCTACATAGTCCAAGTGCACGCTAATTAACCTACATAGTCCAAGTGCCCGTTAGCTAACCTAGATAGTCCAAGGTCCAAATAGTTAACCTACATGGTTCAAGTGCCCGCTAGGTAACCTAGCTAATCCAATTGTCCGCTAGTTAACCTATATCGTGAAGTGCCCGCTAATTAACCTAGATCGTCCAAGTGCCCGTTAAGTAACCTAGATAGTCCAAGTGCCCGCTAGGTTACCTAGATAGTCCTAGCGCCCGCTACCAAACATACATCGGCCAAGTGCCCGCTAGGCAACCTACATAGTCCAAGTGCCCGTTCGTTAACCTAGAAATCCATGTGCCCGCTAGGTAACCTAGACAGTCCAAGTGCCCGCTAGGTTACCTGCATAGTCCAAGTGCCCGTTAGGTAACCTAGATAGTCCAAGTGCCCGCTAGGTAACCTAGATAGTCCAAGTTCCTGTTAGCTAACCTAGATAGTCCAAGTGCCCGCTTGGTAACCTACATAGTCCAAGGGCCCGCTCGTTAACCTAGTTCGTCCAAGTGCCCGCTAGTTAACCTACATAGTACAAGGACCCGCTAGTTAACCTACAAAGTCCTAGTGCCCGCTAGTTAACCTACATTGTCCAAGTCCCTGATCGGGATCCTACATAGTCCAAGTATCCGCTAGGTAACCTACATAGTCCAAATGCCCCCTAGTAACGTACATAGTCCAAGTGCCCGCTAGAGAACCTACATAGTCCAAGTGCCCGTTAGGTAACCTAGATAGTCCAAAGGCCCGCTAGGGAACCCACATAGTCCAAGTTCCCGTTAGAGAACAAACATAGTCAAAGGGCCTGCTATGGAACCTACATAGTCCAAGTGCCCACTAGGGAACCTTCATAGTCCGAGTGCCTGCTAGGGAACCTACATAGTCCAAGTGCCCTTTAGGGAACCTATGTAGTCCAAGTGCCCGCTAAGGAACCTAGATAGTCCAAGTGCCCGCTAGGTAACTCAGATAGTCCAAGTGCCCGCTAGGTAACCTACAAAGTCCAAGTGCCCGCTAGGTAATCTATATAGTCCAAATGCCCGCTAGGGCACCTACATAGTCCAAGTGCACGCTAATTAACCTACATAGTCCAAGTACCAGTTAGCTAACCTAGATAGTCCAAGGTCCAAATAGTTAACCTATATGGTTCAAGTGCCCGCTAGGTAACCTAGCTAATCCAAGTGTCCGCTAGTTAACCTATATCGTGAAGTGCCCGCTAGTTAACCTAGATCGTCCAAGTGCCCGTTAAGTAACCTAGATAGTCCAAGTGCCCGCTAGGTTACCTACATAGTCCAAGGGCCCGCTCGTTAACCTAGTTCATCCAAGTGTCCGCTAGTTAAACTATATAGTCCAAGTGCCCGCTAAATAACCAAGATAGTCAAAGTGCGCGCTAGGTAACCTACATAGTCCAAGTTCCCACTAGGTAACCTAGATAGTCCAAGTGCCCGTTACCTAACCTAGATAGTCCAAGTGCCCGCTAGGTAACCTACATAGTCCTAGTGCCCGCTAGTTAACCAACATTGTCCAAGTGCCCGATAAGGAACCCTCATAGTCCAAGTGCCCGTTAGGTAACCTACATAGTCCAAATGCCCGCTAGTAACCTACATAGTCCAAGTGACTGATAGGGAACCTACATAATCCAAGTGTCCGCTAGGGAATTTACATAGTACAAGTGCCCGTTAGTGAACCTACATAGTCCAAGTGCCCGCTAGGGAACCTACATAGTCAAAGTGCCCGCTAGGGAACCTGCATCGTCCAATTGCCCGCTAGTTAACCTAGATTGTCCAAGTTCCTGTTAGCTAACCTACATAATCCAAGTGCCCGTTCGTTAACCTAGATTGTCCAAGTGCCCGCTAGGTAACCTACATAGTCCAAGTGCCCGCTAGGTAACTTAGATAGTCCAAGTGCCCGTTAGCTAACAGAGATAGTCCTAGTGCCCGCTAGGTAACCACATAGTCCAAGTGCCCGTTCGTTAACCTAGATAGTCCAAGTGCCCGCTAGGTAACCTAGACAGTCCAAGTGCCTGCTAGGTAACCTACATATTCCAAGTGCCCGTTTGCTAGCCTAGATCGTCAAAGTGCCCGCTAGTTAACCTACATAGTCCAAGGGCCCGCTAGGGAACCCACATAGTCCAAGTTCCCGTTAGAGAACTTACATAGTCAAAGGTTCTGCTATGGAACCTACATAGTCCAAATGCCCACTAGGGAACCTTCATAGTATGAGTGCCTGCTAGGGAACCTACATAGTCCAAGTGCCCTTTAGGGAACCTATGTAGTCCAAGTGCCCGCTAAGGAACCTAGATAGTCCAAGTGCCCGCTAGGTAACCCAGATAGTCCAAGTGCCCGCTAGGTAACCTACAAAGACCAAGTGCCCGCTAGGTAATCTATATAGTCCAAATGCCCGCTAGGGCACCTACATAGTCCAAGTGCACGCTAATTAACCTACATAGTCCAAGTGCCCGTTAGCTAACCTAGATAGTCCAAGGTCCAAATAGTTAACCTACATGGTTCAAGTGCCCGCTAGGTAACCTAGCTAATCCAATTGTCCGCTAGTTAACCTATATCGTGAAGTGCCCGCTAATTAACCTAGATCGTCCAAGTGCCCGTTAAGTAACCTAGATAGTCCAAGTGCCCGCTAGGTTACCTAGATAGTCCTAGCGCCCGCTACCAAACATACATCGGCCAAGTGCCCGCTAGGCAACCTACATAGTCCAAGTGCCCGTTCGTTAACCTAGAAATCCATGTGCCCGCTAGGTAACCTAGACAGTCCAAGTGCCCGCTAGGTTACCTGCATAGTCCAAGTGCCCGTTAGGTAACCTAGATAGTCCAAGTGCCCGCTAGGTAACCTAGATAGTCCAAGTTCCTGTTAGCTAACCTAGATAGTCCAAGTGCCCGCTTGGTAACCTACATAGTCCAAGGGCCCGCTCGTTAACCTAGTTCGTCCAAGTGCCCGCTAGTTAACCTACATAGTACAAGGACCCGCTAGTTAACCTACAAAGTCCTAGTGCCCGCTAGTTAACCTACATTGTCCAAGTCCCTGATCGGGATCCTACATAGTCCAAGTATCCGCTAGGTAACCTACATAGTCCAAATGCCCCCTAGTAACGTACATAGTCCAAGTGCCCGCTAGAGAACCTACATAGTCCAAGTGCCCGTTAGGTAACCTAGATAGTCCAAAGGCCCGCTAGGGAACCCACATAGTCCAAGTTCCCGTTAGAGAACAAACATAGTCAAAGGGCCTGCTATGGAACCTACATAGTCCAAGTGCCCACTAGGGAACCTTCATAGTCCGAGTGCCTGCTAGGGAACCTACATAGTCCAAGTGCCCTTTAGGGAACCTATGTAGTCCAAGTGCCCGCTAAGGAACCTAGATAGTCCAAGTGCCCGCTAGGTAACTCAGATAGTCCAAGTGCCCGCTAGGTAACCTACAAAGTCCAAGTGCCCGCTAGGTAATCTATATAGTCCAAATGCCCGCTAGGGCACCTACATAGTCCAAGTGCACGCTAATTAACCTACATAGTCCAAGTACCAGTTAGCTAACCTAGATAGTCCAAGGTCCAAATAGTTAACCTATATGGTTCAAGTGCCCGCTAGGTAACCTAGCTAATCCAAGTGTCCGCTAGTTAACCTATATCGTGAAGTGCCCGCTAGTTCACCTAGATCGTCCAAGTGCCCGTTAAGTAACCTAGATAGTCCAAGTGCCCGCTAGGTTACCTACATAGTCCAAGGGCCCGCTCGTTAACCTAGTTCATCCAAGTGTCCGCTAGTTAAACTATATAGTCCAAGTGCCCGCTAAATAACCAAGATAGTCAAAGTGCGCGCTAGGTAACCTACATAGTCCAAGTTCCCACTAGGTAACCTAGATAGTCCAAGTGCCCGTTACCTAACCTAGATAGTCCAAGTGCCCGCTAGGTAACCTACATAGTCCTAGTGCCCGCTAGTTAACCAACATTGTCCAAGTGCCCGATAAGGAACCCTCATAGTCCAAGTGCCCGTTAGGTAACCTACATAGTCCAAATGCCCGCTAGTAACCTACATAGTCCAAGTGACTGATAGGGAACCTACATAATCCAAGTGTCCGCTAGGGAATTTACATAGTACAAGTGCCCGTTAGTGAACCTACATAGTCCAAGTGCCCGCTAGGGAACCTACATAGTCAAAGTGCCCGCTAGGGAACCTGCATCGTCCAATTGCCCGCTAGTTAACCTAGATTGTCCAAGTTCCTGTTAGCTAACCTACATAATCCAAGTGCCCGTTCGTTAACCTAGATTGTCCAAGTGCCCGCTAGGTAACCTACATAGTCCAAGTGCCCGCTAGGTAACTTAGATAGTCCAAGTGCCCGTTAGCTAACAGAGATAGTCCTAGTGCCCGCTAGGTAACCACATAGTCCAAGTGCCCGTTCGTTAACCTAGATAGTCCAAGTGCCCGCTAGGTAACCTAGACAGTCCAAGTGCCTGCTAGGTAACCTACATATTCCATGTGCCCGTTTGCTAACCTAGATCGTCAAAGTGCCCGCTAGTTAACCTACATAGTCCAAGGGCCTGCTAGTTAACCTAGATAGTCCAAGTGCCCGCTAGTTAACCTACATAGTACAAGGACCCGCTAGTTAACCTACATATTCCTAGTGCCCGCTAGTTAACCTATATTGTCCAAGTCCCTGATCGGGAACCTACATAGTCCAAGTATCCGCTAGGTAACCTACATAGTCCAAATGCCCCCTAGTAACGTACATAGTCCAAGTGCCCGCTAGAGAACCTACATAGTCCAAGTGCCCGTTAGGTAACCTAGATAGTCCAAAGGCCCGCTAGGGAACCCACATAGTCCAAGTTCCCGTTAGAGAACTTACATAGTCAAAGGGCCTGCTATGGAACCTACATAGTCCAAGTGCCCACTAGGGAACCTTCATAGTCCGAGTGCCTGCTAGGGAACCTACATAGTCCAAGTGCCCTTTAGGGAACCTATGTAGTCCAAGTGCCCGCTAAGGAACCTAGATAGTCCAAGTGCCCGCTAGGTAACTCAGATAGTCCAAGTGCCCGCTAGGTAACCTACAAAGTCCAAGTGCCCGCTAGGTAATCTATATAGTCCAAATGCCCGCTAGGGCACCTACATAGTCCAAGTGCACGCTAATTAACCTACATAGTCCAAGTACCAGTTAGCTAACCTAGATAGTCCAAGGTCCAAATAGTTAACCTACATGGTTCAAGTGCCCGCTAGGTAACCTAGCTAATCCAAGTGTCCGCTAGTTAACCTATATCGTGAAGTGCCCGCTAGTTAACCTAGATCGTCCAAGTGCCCGTTAAGTAACCTAGATAGTCCAAGTGCCCGCTAGGTTACCTACTTAGTCCAAGGGCCCGCTCGTTAACCTAGTTCGTCCAAGTGTCCGCTAGTTAACCTATATAGTCCAAGTGCCCGCTAAATAACCAAGATAGTCAAAGTGCGCGCTAGGTAACCTACATAGTCCAAGTTCCCACTAGGTAACCTAGATAGTCCAAGTGCCCGTTACCTAACCTAGATAGTCCAAGTGCCCGGTAGGTAACCTACATAGTCCTAGTGCCCGCTAGTTAACCAACATTGTCCAAGTGCCCGATAAGGAACCCTCATAGTCCAAGTGCCCGTTAGGTAACCTACATAGTCCAAATGCCCGCTAGTAACCTACATAGTCCAAGTGACTGATAGGGAACCTACATAATCCAAGTGTCCGCTAGGGAATTTACATAGTACAAGTGCCCGTTAGTGAACCTACATAATCCAAGTGCCCGCTAGTTAACCTAGATAGTCCAAGTACCCGCTAGGTAACGTAGATAGTTCAAGTGCACGCTAGGTAACCTAGATAGTCCAAGTGCCCGCTACGTAACCTACAAAGTCCAAGTGCCCCTAGGTAACCTATATAATCCAAATGCCCGCTAGGGCACCTACATAGTCAAAATACCCGCTAATTAACCTACATAGTCCATGTGCCCGCTAGCTAACCTAGATAGTCTAAGGGCCCACTAGTTAACCTACATAGTTCAAGTTCCCGCTAGCTAACCTACATAGTCCAAGTGCCCGCTAGTTAACCTAGATCGTCCCAGTGCCCGCTAGTTAACCTACATAGTCCAAGGGCCCGCTAGTTAACCTACATAGTGAAAGGGCCCGCTAGTTAACCTAGATCGTCCAAATATCCGCTAGTTAACCTACATTGTCCAACTGCCCGCTATTTAACCTACATAATCCAAGTGCCCCTTAGCTAACCTAGATAGTCCAAGGGCCTGCTAGTTGACCTACATAGTCCAAGTACCGGCTAATTAACCTATATTGTCCAAGTGCCCGTTAGCTAACCTAGATAGTCCAAGTGCCCGCTAGAGAACCTACATAGTCCAAGTGCCCGTTAGGGAACGTACATAGTCCAAGTGCCCGCTAGGTAACCTAGATAGTCCATGTGCCCGCTAGTTAACCTACATAGTCCAAGTGCCCGCTAGGTAACCTAGATAGTCCTAGTGCGCGCTAGTTAATCAACATTGTCCAAGTGCCAGATAGCGAAGGTACATAGTCCAAGTGCCCGCTAGTAACCTACATAGTCCAAGTGCCCGATAGGGAACCTACATACTCCAAGTGCCCGTTAGGTAACCTAGATAGTCCAAATGCCCACTATGGAACCCACATAGTGAAAGTGCCCGCTAGGGAACTTACATAGTTCAAGTGCCCAATAGGTAACCAAGATACTCCAAGTGCCCGCTAGGTAACCTACATAGTCCAAGTACCCTCTAATTAACCTATATTGTCCAAGTGCCCGTTAGATAACCTAGATAGTCCAAGGGCCAAATAGTTAACCTACATGGTTCAAGTGCCCGCTAGGTAACCTAGCTAATCCAAGTGTCCGCTAGTTAACCTATATCCTCCAAGTGCCCACTAGTTAACATAGATGGTCCAAGTGCCCGCTGGTTAACCTACATAGTCCAAGGGCCCGCTAGTTAACCTACATAGTGCAAGGGCCCGCTAGTTAACCTACATAGACCAAGTGCCCGCAAGGTAACCTACATAGTCCAAGTGCAAGACTGGAACCTACATAATCCAAGTGCCCGCTAGGGAACCTACATAGTCCAAATGCCCGTTTGGAAACCTATATAGTCCAAATGCCCGCTAGGGTACCCACATAGTCCAAGTGCCCGCTAGGGAACCTACATAGTCAAAATGCCCGCTAGGGACCCTGCATCGTCCAAGTGCCCGCTAGTTAACCTAGATTGTCCAAGTTCCTGTTAGCTAACCTACATAGTCCAAGTGCCCGTTCGTTAACCTAGATTGTCCAAGTGCCCGCTAGGTAGCCTACATAGTCCAAGAGCCCGCTAGGTAACTTAGATAGTCCAAGTGCCCGTTAGCTAACAGAGATAGTCCAAGTGCCCGCTAGGTAACCACATAGTCCAAGTGCCCGTTCGTTAACCTAGATAGTCCAAGTGCCCGCTAGGTAACCTAGACAGTCCAAGTGCCTGCTAGGTAACCTACATATTCCAAGTGCCCGTTTGCTAGCCTAGATCGTCAAAGTGCCCGCTAGTTAACCTACATAGTCCAAGGGCCCGCTAGGGAACCCACATAGTCCAAGTTCCCGTTAGAGAACTTACATAGTCAAAGGTTCTGCTATGGAACCTACATAGTCCAAATGCCCACTAGGGAACCTTCATAGTATGAGTGCCTGCTAGGGAACCTACATAGTCCAAGTGCCCTTTAGGGAACCTATGTAGTCCAAGTGCCCGCTAAGGAACCTAGATAGTCCAAGTGCCCGCTAGGTAACCCAGATAGTCCAAGTGCCCGCTAGGTAACCTACAAAGACCAAGTGCCCGCTAGGTAATCTATATAGTCCAAATGCCCGCTAGGGCACCTACATAGTCCAAGTGCACGCTAATTAACCTACATAGTCCAAGTGCCCGTTAGCTAACCTAGATAGTCCAAGGTCCAAATAGTTAACCTACATGGTTCAAGTGCCCGCTAGGTAACCTAGCTAATCCAATTGTCCGCTAGTTAACCTATATCGTGAAGTGCCCGCTAATTAACCTAGATCGTCCAAGTGCCCGTTAAGTAACCTAGATAGTCCAAGTGCCCGCTAGGTTACCTAGATAGTCCTAGCGCCCGCTACCAAACATACATCGGCCAAGTGCCCGCTAGGCAACCTACATAGTCCAAGTGCCCGTTCGTTAACCTAGAAATCCATGTGCCCGCTAGGTAACCTAGACAGTCCAAGTGCCCGCTAGGTTACCTGCATAGTCCAAGTGCCCGTTAGGTAACCTAGATAGTCCAAGTGCCCGCTAGGTAACCTAGATAGTCCAAGTTCCTGTTAGCTAACCTAGATAGTCCAAGTGCCCGCTTGGTAACCTACATAGTCCAAGGGCCCGCTCGTTAACCTAGTTCGTCCAAGTGCCCGCTAGTTAACCTACATAGTACAAGGACCCGCTAGTTAACCTACAAAGTCCTAGTGCCCGCTAGTTAACCTACATTGTCCAAGTCCCTGATCGGGATCCTACATAGTCCAAGTATCCGCTAGGTAACCTACATAGTCCAAATGCCCCCTAGTAACGTACATAGTCCAAGTGCCCGCTAGAGAACCTACATAGTCCAAGTGCCCGTTAGGTAACCTAGATAGTCCAAAGGCCCGCTAGGGAACCCACATAGTCCAAGTTCCCGTTAGAGAACAAACATAGTCAAAGGGCCTGCTATGGAACCTACATAGTCCAAGTGCCCACTAGGGAACCTTCATAGTCCGAGTGCCTGCTAGGGAACCTACATAGTCCAAGTGCCCTTTAGGGAACCTATGTAGTCCAAGTGCCCGCTAAGGAACCTAGATAGTCCAAGTGCCCGCTAGGTAACCCAGATAGTCCAAGTGCCCGCTAGGTAACCTACAAAGACCAAGTGCCCGCTAGGTAATCTATATAGTCCAAATGCCCGCTAGGGCACATACATAGTCCAAGTGCACGCTAATTAACCTACATAGTCCAAGTGCCCGTTAGCTAACCTAGATAGTCCAAGGTCCAAATAGTTAACCTACATGGTTCAAGTGCCCGCTAGGTAACCTAGCTAATCCAATTGTCCGCTAGTTAACCTATATCGTGAAGTGCCCGCTAATTAACCTAGATCGTCCAAGTGCCCGTTAAGTAACCTAGATAGTCCAAGTGCCCGCTAGGTTACCTAGATAGTCCTAGCGCCCGCTACCAAACATACATCGGCCAAGTGCCCGCTAGGCAACCTACATAGTCCAAGTGCCCGTTCGTTAACCTAGAAATCCATGTGCCCGCTAGGTAACCTAGACAGTCCAAGTGCCCGCTAGGTTACCTGCATAGTCCAAGTGCCCGTTAGGTAACCTAGATAGTCCAAGTGCCCGCTAGGTAACCTAGATAGTCCAAGTTCCTGTTAGCTAACCTAGATAGTCCAAGTGCCCGCTTGGTAACCTACATAGTCCAAGGGCCCGCTCGTTAACCTAGTTCGTCCAAGTGCCCGCTAGTTAACCTACATAGTACAAGGACCCGCTAGTTAACCTACAAAGTCCTAGTGCCCGCTAGTTAACCTACATTGTCCAAGTCCCTGATCGGGATCCTACATAGTCCAAGTATCCGCTAGGTAACCTACATAGTCCAAATGCCCCCTAGTAACGTACATAGTCCAAGTGCCCGCTAGAGAACCTACATAGTCCAAGTGCCCGTTAGGTAACCTAGATAGTCCAAAGGCCCGCTAGGGAACCCACATAGTCCAAGTTCCCGTTAGAGAACAAACATAGTCAAAGGGCCTGCTATGGAACCTACATAGTCCAAGTGCCCACTAGGGAACCTTCATAGTCCGAGTGCCTGCTAGGGAACCTACATAGTCCAAGTGCCCTTTAGGGAACCTATGTAGTCCAAGTGCCCGCTAAGGAACCTAGATAGTCCAAGTGCCCGCTAGGTAACTCAGATAGTCCAAGTGCCCGCTAGGTAACCTACAAAGTCCAAGTGCCCGCTAGGTAATCTATATAGTCCAAATGCCCGCTAGGGCACCTACATAGTCCAAGTGCACGCTAATTAACCTACATAGTCCAAGTACCAGTTAGCTAACCTAGATAGTCCAAGGTCCAAATAGTTAACCTATATGGTTCAAGTGCCCGCTAGGTAACCTAGCTAATCCAAGTGTCCGCTAGTTAACCTATATCGTGAAGTGCCCGCTAGTTAACCTAGATCGTCCAAGTGCCCGTTAAGTAACCTAGATAGTCCAAGTGCCCGCTAGGTTACCTACATAGTCCAAGGGCCCGCTCGTTAACCTAGTTCATCCAAGTGTCCGCTAGTTAAACTATATAGTCCAAGTGCCCGCTAAATAACCAAGATAGTCAAAGTGCGCGCTAGGTAACCTACATAGTCCAAGTTCCCACTAGGTAACCTAGATAGTCCAAGTGCCCGTTACCTAACCTAGATAGTCCAAGTGCCCGCTAGGTAACCTACATAGTCCTAGTGCCCGCTAGTTAACCAACATTGTCCAAGTGCCCGATAAGGAACCCTCATAGTCCAAGTGCCCGTTAGGTAACCTACATAGTCCAAATGCCCGCTAGTAACCTACATAGTCCAAGTGACTGATAGGGAACCTACATAATCCAAGTGTCCGCTAGGGAATTTACATAGTACAAGTGCCCGTTAGTGAACCTACATAGTCCAAGTGCCCGCTAGGAAACCTACATAGTCAAAGTGCCCGCTAGGGAACCTGCATCGTCCAATTGCCCTCTAGTTAACCTAGATTGTCCAAGTTCCTGTTAGCTAACCTACATAATCCAAGTGCCCGTTCGTTAACCTAGATTGTCCAAGTGCCCGCTAGGTAACCTACATAGTCCAAGTGCCCGTTCGTTAACCTAGAAATCCATGTGCCCGCTAGGTAACCTAGACAGTCCAAGTGCCCGCTAGGTTACCTGCATAGTCCAAGTGCCCGTTAGGTAACCTAGATAGTCCAAGTGTCCGCTAGGTAACCTAGATAGTCCAAGTTCCTGTTAGCTAACCTAGATAGTCCAAGTGCCCGCTTGGTAACCTACATAGTCCAAGGGCCCGCTCGTTAACCTAGTTCGTCCAAGTGCCCGCTAGTTAACCTACATAGTACAAGGACCCGCTAGTTAACCTACAAAGTCCTAGTGCCCGCTAGTTAACCTACATTGTCCAAGTCCCTGATCGGGATCCTACATAGTCCAAGTATCCGCTAGGTAACCTACATAGTCCAAATGCCCCCTAGTAACGTACATAGTCCAAGTGCCCGCTAGAGAACCTACATAGTCCAAGTGCCCGTTAGGTAACCTAGATAGTCCAAAGGCCCGCTAGGGAACCCACATAGTCCAAGTTCCCGTTAGAGAACAAACATAGTCAAAGGGCCTGCTATGGAACCTACATAGTCCAAGTGCCCACTAGGGAACCTTCATAGTCCGAGTGCCTGCTAGGGAACCTACATAGTCCAAGTGCCCTTTAGGGAACCTATGTAGTCCAAGTGCCCGCTAAGGAACCTAGATAGTCCAAGTGCCCGCTAGGTAACCCAGATAGTCCAAGTGCCCGCTAGGTAACCTACAAAGACCAAGTGCCCGCTAGGTAATCTATATAGTCCAAATGCCCGCTAGGGCACCTACATAGTCCAAGTGCACGCTAATTAACCTACATAGTCCAAGTGCCCGTTAGCTAACCTAGATAGTCCAAGGTCCAAATAGTTAACCTACATGGTTCAAGTGCCCGCTAGGTAACCTAGCTAATCCAATTGTCCGCTAGTTAACCTATATCGTGAAGTGCCCGCTAATTAACCTAGATCGTCCAAGTGCCCGTTAAGTAACCTAGATAGTCCAAGTGCCCGCTAGGTTACCTAGATAGTCCTAGCGCCCGCTACCAAACATACATCGGCCAAGTGCCCGCTAGGCAACCTACATAGTCCAAGTGCCCGTTCGTTAACCTAGAAATCCATGTGCCCGCTAGGTAACCTAGACAGTCCAAGTGCCCGCTAGGTTACCTGCATAGTCCAAGTGCCCGTTAGGTAACCTAGATAGTCCAAGTGCCTGCTAGGTAACCTAGATAGTCCAAGTTCCTGTTAGCTAACCTAGATAGTCCAAGTGCCCGCTTGGTAACCTACATAGTCCAAGGGCCCGCTCGTTAACCTAGTTCGTCCAAGTGCCCGCTAGTTAACCTACATAGTACAAGGACCCGCTAGTTAACCTACAAAGTCCTAGTGCCCGCTAGTTAACCTACATTGTCCAAGTCCCTGATCGGGATCCTACATAGTCCAAGTATCCGCTAGGTAACCTACATAGTCCAAATGCCCCCTAGTAACGTACATAGTCCAAGTGCCCGCTAGAGAACCTACATAGTCCAAGTGCCCGTTAGGTAACCTAGATAGTCCAAAGGCCCGCTAGGGAACCCACATAGTCCAAGTTCCCGTTAGAGAACAAACATAGTCAAAGGGCCTGCTATGGAACCTACATAGTCCAAGTGCCCACTAGGGAACCTTCATAGTCCGAGTGCCTGCTAGGGAACCTACATAGTCCAAGTGCCCTTTAGGGAACCTATGTAGTCCAAGTGCCCGCTAAGGAACCTAGATAGTCCAAGTGCCCGCTAGGTAACCCAGATAGTCCAAGTGCCCGCTAGGTAACCTACAAAGACCAAGTGCCCGCTAGGTAATCTATATAGTCCAAATGCCCGCTAGGGCACCTACATAGTCCAAGTGCACGCTAATTAACCTACATAGTCCAAGTGCCCGTTAGCTAACCTAGATAGTCCAAGGTCCAAATAGTTAACCTACATGGTTCAAGTGCCCGCTAGGTAACCTAGCTAATCCAATTGTCCGCTAGTTAACCTATATCGTGAAGTGCCCGCTAATTAACCTAGATCGTCCAAGTGCCCGTTAAGTAACCTAGATAGTCCAAGTGCCCGCTAGGTTACCTAGATAGTCCTAGCGCCCGCTACCAAACATACATCGGCCAAGTGCCCGCTAGGCAACCTACATAGTCCAAGTGCCCGTTCGTTAACCTAGAAATCCATGTGCCCGCTAGGTAACCTAGACAGTCCAAGTGCCCGCTAGGTTACCTGCATAGTCCAAGTGCCCGTTAGGTAACCTAGATAGTACAAGTGCCCGCTAGGTAACCTAGATAGTCCAAGTTCCTGTTAGCTAACCTAGATAGTCCAAGTGCCCGCTTGGTAACCTACATAGTCCAAGGGCCCGCTCGTTAACCTAGTTCGTCCAAGTGCCCGCTAGTTAACCTACATAGTACAAGGACCCGCTAGTTAACCTACAAAGTCCTAGTGCCCGCTAGTTAACCTACATTGTCCAAGTCCCTGATCGGGATCCTACATAGTCCAAGTATCCGCTAGGTAACCTACATAGTCCAAATGCCCCCTAGTAACGTACATAGTCCAAGTGCCCGCTAGAGAACCTACATAGTCCAAGTGCCCGTTAGGTAACCTAGATAGTCCAAAGGCCCGCTAGGGAACCCACATAGTCCAAGTTCCCGTTAGAGAACAAACATAGTCAAAGGGCCTGCTATGGAACCTACATAGTCCAAGTGCCCACTAGGGAACCTTCATAGTCCGAGTGCCTGCTAGGGAACCTACATAGTCCAAGTGCCCTTTAGGGAACCTATGTAGTCCAAGTGCCCGCTAAGGAACCTAGATAGTCCAAGTGCCCGCTAGGTAACTCAGATAGTCCAAGTGCCCGCTAGGTAACCTACAAAGTCCAAGTGCCCGCTAGGTAATCTATATAGTCCAAATGCCCGCTAGGGCACCTACATAGTCCAAGTGCACGCTAATTAACCTACATAGTCCAAGTACCAGTTAGCTAACCTAGATAGTCCAAGGTCCAAATAGTTAACCTATATGGTTCAAGTGCCCGCTAGGTAACCTAGCTAATCCAAGTGTCCGCTAGTTAACCTATATCGTGAAGTGCCCGCTAGTTCACCTAGATCGTCCAAGTGCCCGTTAAGTAACCTAGATAGTCCAAGTGCCCGCTAGGTTACCTACATAGTCCAAGGGCCCGCTCGTTAACCTAGTTCATCCAAGTGTCCGCTAGTTAAACTATATAGTCCAAGTGCCCGCTAAATAACCAAGATAGTCAAAGTGCGCGCTAGGTAACCTACATAGTCCAAGTTCCCACTAGGTAACCTAGATAGTCCAAGTGCCCGTTACCTAACCTAGATAGTCCAAGTGCCCGCTAGGTAACCTACATAGTCCTAGTGCCCACTAGTTAACCAACATTGTCCAAGTGCCCGATAAGGAACCCTCATAGTCCAAGTGCCCGTTAGGTAACCTACATAGTCCAAATGCCCGCTAGTAACCTACATAGTCCAAGTGACTGATAGGGAACCTACATAATCCAAGTGTCCGCTAGGGAATTTACATAGTACAAGTGCCCGTTAGTGAACCTACATAGTCCAAGTGCCCGCTAGGGAACCTACATAGTCAAAGTGCCCGCTAGGGAACCTGCATCGTCCAATTGCCCGCTAGTTAACCTAGATTGTCCAAGTTCCTGTTAGCTAACCTACATAATCCAAGTGCCCGTTCGTTAACCTAGATTGTCCAAGTGCCCGCTAGGTAACCTACATAGTCCAAGTGCCCGCTAGGTAACTTAGATAGTCCAAGTGCCCGTTAGCTAACAGAGATAGTCCTAGTGCCCGCTAGGTAACCACATAGTCCAAGTGCCCGTTCGTTAACCTAGATAGTCCAAGTGCCCGCTAGGTAACCTAGACAGTCCAAGTGCCTGCTAGGTAACCTACATATTCCATGTGCCCGTTTGCTAACCTAGATCGTCAAAGTGCCCGCTAGTTAACCTACATAGTCCAAGGGCCTGCTAGTTAACCTAGATAGTCCAAGTGCCCGCTAGTTAACCTACATAGTACAAGGACCCGCTAGTTAACCTACATATTCCTAGTGCCCGCTAGTTAACCTATATTGTCCAAGTCCCTGATCGGGAACCTACATAGTCCAAGTATCCGCTAGGTAACCTACATAGTCCAAATGCCCCCTAGTAACGTACATAGTCCAAGTGCCCGCTAGAGAACCTACATAGTCCAAGTGCCCGTTAGGTAACCTAGATAGTCCAAAGGCCCGCTAGGGAACCCACATAGTCCAAGTTCCCGTTAGAGAACTTACATAGTCAAAGGGCCTGCTATGGAACCTACATAGTCCAAGTGCCCACTAGGGAACCTTCATAGTCCGAGTGCCTGCTAGGGAACCTACATAGTCCAAGTGCCCTTTAGGGAACCTATGTAGTCCAAGTGCCCGCTAAGGAACCTAGATAGTCCAAGTGCCCGCTAGGTAACTCAGATAGTCCAAGTGCCCGCTAGGTAACCTACAAAGTCCAAGTGCCCGCTAGGTAATCTATATAGTCCAAATGCCCGCTAGGGCACCTACATAGTCCAAGTGCACGCTAATTAACCTACATAGTCCAAGTACCAGTTAGCTAACCTAGATAGTCCAAGGTCCAAATAGTTAACCTACATGGTTCA
This sequence comes from Tenrec ecaudatus, assembly GCF_050624435.1. Classification (NCBI taxonomy): domain Eukaryota; kingdom Metazoa; phylum Chordata; class Mammalia; order Afrosoricida; family Tenrecidae; genus Tenrec; species Tenrec ecaudatus. The sequence continues at coordinate 849,541 of NW_027457782.1, forward strand.
AGTGCCCGCTAGGTAACCTAGCTAATCCAAGTGTCCGCTAGTTAACCTATATCGTGAAGTGCCCGCTAGTTAACCTAGATCGTCCAAGTGCCCGTTAAGTAACCTAGATAGTCCAAGTGCCCGCTAGGTTACCTACTTAGTCCAAGGGCCCGCTCGTTAACCTAGTTCGTCCAAGTGTCCGCTAGTTAACCTATATAGTCCAAGTGCCCGCTAAATAACCAAGATAGTCAAAGTGCGCGCTAGGTAACCTACATAGTCCAAGTTCCCACTAGGTAACCTAGATAGTCCAAGTGCCCGTTACCTAACCTAGATAGTCCAAGTGCCCGGTAGGTAACCTACATAGTCCTAGTGCCCGCTAGTTAACCAACATTGTCCAAGTGCCCGATAAGGAACCCTCATAGTCCAAGTGCCCGTTAGGTAACCTACATAGTCCAAATGCCCGCTAGTAACCTACATAGTCCAAGTGACTGATAGGGAACCTACATAATCCAAGTGTCCGCTAGGGAATTTACATAGTACAAGTGCCCGTTAGTGAACCTACATAATCCAAGTGCCCGCTAGTTAACCTAGATAGTCCAAGTACCCGCTAGGTAACGTAGATAGTTCAAGTGCACGCTAGGTAACCTAGATAGTCCAAGTGCCCGCTACGTAACCTACAAAGTCCAAGTGCCCCTAGGTAACCTATATAATCCAAATGCCCGCTAGGGCACCTACATAGTCAAAATACCCGCTAATTAACCTACATAATCCATGTGCCCGCTAGCTAACCTAGATAGTCTAAGGGCCCACTAGTTAACCTACATAGTTCAAGTTCCCGCTAGCTAACCTACATAGTCCAAGTGCCCGCTAGTTAACCTAGATCGTCCCAGTGCCCGCTAGTTAACCTACATAGTCCAAGGGCCCGCTAGTTAACCTACATAGTGAAAGGGCCCGCTAGTTAACCTAGATCGTCCAAATGTCCGCTAGTTAACCTACATTGTCCAAGTGCCCGCTATTTAACCTACATAATCCAAGTGCCCCTTAGCTAACCTAGATAGTCCAAGGGCCTGCTAGTTGACCTACATAGTCCAAGTACCGGCTAATTAACCTATATTGTCCAAGTGCCCGTTAGCTAACCTAGATAGTCCAAGTGCCCGCTAGAGAACCTACATAGTCCAAGTGCCCGTTAGGGAACGTACATAGTCCAAGTGCCCGCTAGGTAACCTAGATAGTCCATGTGCCCGCTAGTTAACCTACATAGTCCAAGTGCCCGCTAGGTAACCTAGATAGTCCTAGTGCGCGCTAGTTAATCAACATTGTCCAAGTGCCAGATAGCGAAGGTACATAGTCCAAGTGCCCGCTAGTAACCTACATAGTCCAAGTGCCCGATAGGGAACCTACATACTCCAAGTGCCCGTTAGGTAACCTAGATAGTCCAAATGCCCACTATGGAACCCACATAGTGAAAGTGCCCGCTAGGGAACTTACATAGTTCAAGTGCCCAATAGGTAACCAAGATACTCCAAGTGCCCGCTAGGTAACCTACATAGTCCAAGTACCCTCTAATTAACCTATATTGTCCAAGTGCCCGTTAGATAACCTAGATAGTCCAAGGGCCAAATAGTTAACCTACATGGTTCAAGTGCCCGCTAGGTAACCTAGCTAATCCAAGTGTCCGCTAGTTAACCTATATCCTCCAAGTGCCCACTAGTTAACATAGATGGTCCAAGTGCCCGCTGGTTAACCTACATAGTCCAAGGGCCCGCTAGTTAACCTACATAGTGCAAGGGCCCGCTAGTTAACCTACATAGTCCAAGTGCCCGCAAGATAACCTACATAGTCCAAGTGCAAGACTGGAACCTACATAATCCAAGTGCCCGCTAGGGAACCTACATAGTCCAAATGCCCGTTTGGAAACCTATATAGTCCAAATGCCCGCTAGGGTACCCACATAGTCCAAGTGCCCGCTAGGGAACCTACATGGTCAAAATGCCCGCTAGGGACCTGCATCGTCCAAGTGCCCGCTAGTTAACCTAGATTGTCCAAGTTCCTGTTAGCTAACCTACATAGTCCAAGTGCCCGTTCGTTAACCTAGATTGTCCAAGTGCCCGCTAGGTAGCCTACATAGTCCAAGAGCCCGCTAGGTAACTTAGATAGTCCAAGTGCCCGTTAGCTAACAGAGATAGTCCAAGTGCCCGCTAGGTAACCACATAGTCCAAGTGCCCGTTCGTTAACCTAGATAGTCCAAGTGCCCGCTAGGTAACCTAGACAGTCCAAGTGCCTGCTAGGTAACCTACATATTCCAAGTGCCCGTTTGCTAGCCTAGATCGTCAAAGTGCCCGCTAGTTAACCTACATAGTCCAAGGGCCCGCTAGGGAACCCACATAGTCCAAGTTCCCGTTAGAGAACTTACATAGTCAAAGGTTCTGCTATGGAACCTACATAGTCCAAATGCCCACTAGGGAACCTTCATAGTATGAGTGCCTGCTAGGGAACCTACATAGTCCAAGTGCCCTTTAGGGAACCTATGTAGTCCAAGTGCCCGCTAAGGAACCTAGATAGTCCAAGTGCCCGCTAGGTAACCCAGATAGTCCAAGTGCCCGCTAGGTAACCTACAAAGACCAAGTGCCCGCTAGGTAATCTATATAGTCCAAATGCCCGCTAGGGCACCTACATAGTCCAAGTGCACGCTAATTAACCTACATAGTCCAAGTGCCCGTTAGCTAACCTAGATAGTCCAAGGTCCAAATAGTTAACCTACATGGTTCAAGTGCCCGCTAGGTAACCTAGCTAATCCAATTGTCCGCTAGTTAACCTATATCGTGAAGTGCCCGCTAATTAACCTAGATCGTCCAAGTGCCCGTTAAGTAACCTAGATAGTCCAAGTGCCCGCTAGGTTACCTAGATAGTCCTAGCGCCCGCTACCAAACATACATCGGCCAAGTGCCCGCTAGGCAACCTACATAGTCCAAGTGCCCGTTCGTTAACCTAGAAATCCATGTGCCCGCTAGGTAACCTAGACAGTCCAAGTGCCCGCTAGGTTACCTGCATAGTCCAAGTGCCCGTTAGGTAACCTAGATAGTCCAAGTGCCCGCTAGGTAACCTAGATAGTCCAAGTTCCTGTTAGCTAACCTAGATAGTCCAAGTGCCCGCTTGGTAACCTACATAGTCCAAGGGCCCGCTCGTTAACCTAGTTCGTCCAAGTGCCCGCTAGTTAACCTACATAGTACAAGGACCCGCTAGTTAACCTACAAAGTCCTAGTGCCCGCTAGTTAACCTACATTGTCCAAGTCCCTGATCGGGATCCTACATAGTCCAAGTATCCGCTAGGTAACCTACATAGTCCAAATGCCCCCTAGTAACGTACATAGTCCAAGTGCCCGCTAGAGAACCTACATAGTCCAAGTGCCCGTTAGGTAACCTAGATAGTCCAAAGGCCCGCTAGGGAACCCACATAGTCCAAGTTCCCGTTAGAGAACAAACATAGTCAAAGGGCCTGCTATGGAACCTACATAGTCCAAGTGCCCACTAGGGAACCTTCATAGTCCGAGTGCCTGCTAGGGAACCTACATAGTCCAAGTGCCCTTTAGGGAACCTATGTAGTCCAAGTGCCCGCTAAGGAACCTAGATAGTCCAAGTGCCCGCTAGGTAACTCAGATAGTCCAAGTGCCCGCTAGGTAACCTACAAAGTCCAAGTGCCCGCTAGGTAATCTATATAGTCCAAATGCCCGCTAGGGCACCTACATAGTCCAAGTGCACGCTAATTAACCTACATAGTCCAAGTACCAGTTAGCTAACCTAGATAGTCCAAGGTCCAAATAGTTAACCTATATGGTTCAAGTGCCCGCTAGGTAACCTAGCTAATCCAAGTGTCCGCTAGTTAACCTATATCGTGAAGTGCCCGCTAGTTAACCTAGATCGTCCAAGTGCCCGTTAAGTAACCTAGATAGTCCAAGTGCCCGCTAGGTTACCTACATAGTCCAAGGGCCCGCTCGTTAACCTAGTTCATCCAAGTGTCCGCTAGTTAAACTATATAGTCCAAGTGCCCGCTAAATAACCAAGATAGTCAAAGTGCGCGCTAGGTAACCTACATAGTCCAAGTTCCCACTAGGTAACCTAGATAGTCCAAGTGCCCGTTACCTAACCTAGATAGTCCAAGTGCCCGCTAGGTAACCTACATAGTCCTAGTGCCCGCTAGTTAACCAACATTGTCCAAGTGCCCGATAAGGAACCCTCATAGTCCAAGTGCCCGTTAGGTAACCTACATAGTCCAAATGCCCGCTAGTAACCTACATAGTCCAAGTGACTGATAGGGAACCTACATAATCCAAGTGTCCGCTAGGGAATTTACATAGTACAAGTGCCCGTTAGTGAACCTACATAGTCCAAGTGCCCGCTAGGGAACCTACATAGTCAAAGTGCCCGCTAGGGAACCTGCATCGTCTAATTGCCCGCTAGTTAACCTAGATTGTCCAAGTTCCTGTTAGCTAACCTACATAATCCAAGTGCCCGTTCGTTAACCTAGATTGTCCAAGTGCCCGCTAGGTAACCTACATAGTCCAAGTGCCCGCTAGGTAACTTAGATAGTCCAAGTGCCCGTTAGCTAACAGAGATAGTCCTAGTGCCCGCTAGGTAACCACATAGTCCAAGTGCCCGTTCGTTAACCTAGATAGTCCAAGTGCCCGCTAGGTAACCTAGACAGTCCAAGTGCCTGCTAGGTAACCTACATATTCCATGTGCCCGTTTGCTAACCTAGATCGTCAAAGTGCCCGCTAGTTAACCTACATAGTCCAAGGGCCTGCTAGTTAACCTAGATAGTCCAAGTGCCCGCTAGTTAACCTACATAGTACAAGGACCCGCTAGTTAACCTACATATTCCTAGTGCCCGCTAGTTAACCTATATTGTCCAAGTCCCTGATCGGGAACCTACATAGTCCAAGTATCCGCTAGGTAACCTACATAGTCCAAATGCCCCCTAGTAACGTACATAGTCCAAGTGCCCGCTAGAGAACCTACATAGTCCAAGTGCCCGTTAGGTAACCTAGATAGTCCAAAGGCCCGCTAGGGAACCCACATAGTCCAAGTTCCCGTTAGAGAACTTACATAGTCAAAGGGCCTGCTATGGAACCTACATAGTCCAAGTGCCCACTAGGGAACCTTCATAGTCCGAGTGCCTGCTAGGGAACCTACATAGTCCAAGTGCCCTTTAGGGAACCTATGTAGTCCAAGTGCCCGCTAAGGAACCTAGATAGTCCAAGTGCCCGCTAGGTAACTCAGATAGTCCAAGTGCCCGCTAGGTAACCTACAAAGTCCAAGTGCCCGCTAGGTAATCTATATAGTCCAAATGCCCGCTAGGGCACCTACATAGTCCAAGTGCACGCTAATTAACCTACATAGTCCAAGTACCAGTTAGCTAACCTAGATAGTCCAAGGTCCAAATAGTTAACCTACATGGTTCAAGTGCCCGCTAGGTAACCTAGCTAATCCAAGTGTCCGCTAGTTAACCTATATCGTGAAGTGCCCGCTAGTTAACCTAGATCGTCCAAGTGCCCGTTAAGTAACCTAGATAGTCCAAGTGCCCGCTAGGTTACCTACTTAGTCCAAGGGCCCGCTCGTTAACCTAGTTCGTCCAAGTGTCCGCTAGTTAACCTATATAGTCCAAGTGCCCGCTAAATAACCAAGATAGTCAAAGTGCGCGCTAGGTTACCTACATAGTCCAAGTTCCCACTAGGTAACCTAGATAGTCCAAGTGCCCGTTACCTAACCTAGATAGTCCAAGTGCCCGGTAGGTAACCTACATAGTCCTAGTGCCCGCTAGTTAACCAACATTGTCCAAGTGCCCGATAAGGAACCCTCATAGTCCAAGTGCCCGTTAGGTAACCTACATAGTCCAAATGCCCGCTAGTAACCTACATAGTCCAAGTGCCTGATAGGGAACCTACATAATCCAAGTGTCCGCTAGGGAATTTACATAGTCCAAGTGCCCGTTAGTGAACCTAGATAGTCCAAGTGCCCGCTAGTTAACCTAGATAGTCCAAGTACCCGCTAGGTAACGTAGATAGTTCAAGTGCACGCTAGGTAACCTAGATAGTCCAAGTGCCCGCTACGTAACCTACAAAGTCCAAGTGCCCCCTAGGTAACCTATATAATCCAAATGCCCGCTAGGGCACCTACATAGTCAAAATACCCACTAATTAACCTACATAGTCCATGTGCCCGCTAGCTAACCTAGATAGTCTAAGGGCCCACTAGTTAACCTACATAGTTCAAGTTCCCGCTAGCTAACCTACATAGTCCAAGTGCCCGCTAGTTAACCTAGATCGTCCCAGTGCCCGCTAGTTAACCTACATAGTCCAAGGGCCCGCTAGTTAACCTACATAGTGAAAGGGCCCGCTAGTTAACCTAGATCGTCCAAGTGCCCGCTATTTAACCTACATAATCCAAGTGCCCCTTAGCTAACCTAGATAGTCCAAGGGCCTGCTAGTTGACCTACATAGTCCAAGTACCGGCTAATTAACCTATATTGTCCAAGTGCCCGTTAGCTAACCTAGATAGTCCAAGTGCCCGCTAGGGAACCTACATAGTCCAAGTGCCCGTTAGGGAACGTACATAGTCCAAGTGCCCGCTAGGTAACCTAGATAGTCCATGTGCCCGCTAGTTAACCTACATAGTCCAAGTGCCCGCTAGGTAACCTAGATAGTCCTAGTGCGCGCTAGTTAATCAACATTGTCCAAGTGCCAGATAGCGAAGGTACATAGTCCAAGTGCCCGCTAGTAACCTACATAGTCCAAGTGCCCGATAGGGAACCTACATACTCCAAGTGCCCGTTAGGTAACCTAGATAGTCCAAATGCCCACTATGGAACCCACATAGTGAAAGTGCCCGCTAGGGAACTTACATAGTTCAAGTGCCCAATAGGTAACCAAGATACTCCAAGTGCCCGCTAGGTAACCTACATAGTCCAAGTACCCTCTAATTAACCTATATTGTCCAAGTGCCCGTTAGATAACCTAGATAGTCCAAGGGCCAAATAGTTAACCTACATGGTTCAAGTGCCCGCTAGGTAACCTAGCTAATCCAAGTGTCCGCTAGTTAACCTATATCCTCCAAGTGCCCACTAGTTAACATAGATGGTCCAAGTGCCCGCTGGTTAACCTACATAGTCCAAGGGCCCGCTAGTTAACCTACATAGTGCAAGGGCCCGCTAGTTAACCTACATAGTCCAAGTGCCCGCAAGGTAACCTACATAGTCCAAGTGCAAGACTGGAACCTACATAATCCAAGTGCCCGCTAGGGAACCTACATAGTCCAAATGCCCGTTTGGAAACCTATATAGTCCAAATGCCCGCTAGGGTACCCACATAGTCCAAGTGCCCGCTAGGGAACCTACATAGTCAAAATGCCCGCTAGGGAACCTGCATCGTCCAAGTGCCCGCTAGTTAACCTAGATTGTCCAAGTTCCTGTTAGCTAACCTACATAGTCCAAGTGCCCGTTCGTTAACCTAGATTGTCCAAGTGCCCGCTAGGTAGCCTACATAGTCCAAGAGCCCGCTAGGTAACTTAGATAGCCCAAGTGCCCGTTAGCTAACAGAGATAGTCCAAGTGCCCGCTAGGTAACCACATAGTCCAAGTGCCCGTTCGTTAACCTAGATAGTCCAAGTGCCCGCTAGGTAACCTAGACAGTCCAAGTGCCTGCTAGGTAACCTACATATTCCAAGTGCCCGTTTGCTAGCCTAGATCGTCAAAGTGCCCGCTAGTTAACCTACATAGTCCAAGGGCCCGCTAGGGAACCCACATAGTCCAAGTTCCCGTTAGAGAACTTACATAGTCAAAGGTTCTGCTATGGAACCTACATAGTCCAAATGCCCACTAGGGAACCTTCATAGTATGAGTGCCTGCTAGGGAACCTACATAGTCCAAGTGCCCTTTAGGGAACCTATGTAGTCCAAGTGCCCGCTAAGGAACCTAGATAGTCCAAGTGCCCGCTAGGTAACCCAGATAGTCCAAGTGCCCGCTAGGTAACCTACAAAGACCAAGTGCCCGCTAGGTAATCTATATAGTCCAAATGCCCGCTAGGGCACCTACATAGTCCAAGTGCACGCTAATTAACCTACATAGTCCAAGTGCCCGTTAGCTAACCTAGATAGTCCAAGGTCCAAATAGTTAACCTACATGGTTCAAGTGCCCGCTAGGTAACCTAGCTAATCCAATTGTCCGCTAGTTAACCTATATCGTGAAGTGCCCGCTAATTAACCTAGATCGTCCAAGTGCCCGTTAAGTAACCTAGATAGTCCAAGTGCCCGCTAGGTTACCTAGATAGTCCTAGCGCCCGCTACCAAACATACATCGGCCAAGTGCCCGCTAGGCAACCTACATAGTCCAAGTGCCCGTTCGTTAACCTAGAAATCCATGTGCCCGCTAGGTAACCTAGACAGTCCAAGTGCCCGCTAGGTTACCTGCATAGTCCAAGTGCCCGTTAGGTAACCTAGATAGTCCAAGTGCCCGCTAGGTAACCTAGATAGTCCAAGTTCCTGTTAGCTAACCTAGATAGTCCAAGTGCCCGCTTGGTAACCTACATAGTCCAAGGGCCCGCTCGTTAACCTAGTTCGTCCAAGTGCCCGCTAGTTAACCTACATAGTACAAGGACCCGCTAGTTAACCTACAAAGTCCTAGTGCCCGCTAGTTAACCTACATTGTCCAAGTCCCTGATCGGGATCCTACATAGTCCAAGTATCCGCTAGGTAACCTACATAGTCCAAATGCCCCCTAGTAACGTACATAGTCCAAGTGCCCGCTAGAGAACCTACATAGTCCAAGTGCCCGTTAGGTAACCTAGATAGTCCAAAGGCCCGCTAGGGAACCCACATAGTCCAAGTTCCCGTTAGAGAACAAACATAGTCAAAGGGCCTGCTATGGAACCTACATAGTCCAAGTGCCCACTAGGGAACCTTCATAGTCCGAGTGCCTGCTAGGGAACCTACATAGTCCAAGTGCCCTTTAGGGAACCTATGTAGTCCAAGTGCCCGCTAAGGAACCTAGATAGTCCAAGTGCCCGCTAGGTAACTCAGATAGTCCAAGTGCCCGCTAGGTAACCTACAAAGTCCAAGTGCCCGCTAGGTAATCTATATAGTCCAAATGCCCGCTAGGGCACCTACATAGTCCAAGTGCACGCTAATTAACCTACATAGTCCAAGTACCAGTTAGCTAACCTAGATAGTCCAAGGTCCAAATAGTTAACCTATATGGTTCAAGTGCCCGCTAGGTAACCTAGCTAATCCAAGTGTCCGCTAGTTAACCTATATCGTGAAGTGCCCGCTAGTTAACCTAGATCGTCCAAGTGCCCGTTAAGTAACCTAGATAGTCCAAGTGCCCGCTAGGTTACCTACATAGTCCAAGGGCCCGCTCGTTAACCTAGTTCATCCAAGTGTCCGCTAGTTAAACTATATAGTCCAAGTGCCCGCTAAATAACCAAGATAGTCAAAGTGCGCGCTAGGTAACCTACATAGTCCAAGTTCCCACTAGGTAACCTAGATAGTCCAAGTGCCCGTTACCTAACCTAGATAGTCCAAGTGCCCGCTAGGTAACCTACATAGTCCTAGTGCCCGCTAGTTAACCAACATTGTCCAAGTGCCCGATAAGGAACCCTCATAGTCCAAGTGCCCGTTAGGTAACCTACATAGTCCAAATGCCCGCTAGTAACCTACATAGTCCAAGTGACTGATAGGGAACCTACATAATCCAAGTGTCCGCTAGGGAATTTACATAGTACAAGTGCCCGTTAGTGAACCTACATAGTCCAAGTGCCCGCTAGGGAACCTACATAGTCAAAGTGCCCGCTAGGGAACCTGCATCGTCCAATTGCCCGCTAGTTAACCTAGATTGTCCAAGTTCCTGTTAGCTAACCTACATAATCCAAGTGCCCGTTCGTTAACCTAGATTGTCCAAGTGCCCGCTAGGTAACCTACATAGTCCAAGTGCCCGCTAGGTAACTTAGATAGTCCAAGTGCCCGTTAGCTAACAGAGATAGTCCTAGTGCCCGCTAGGTAACCACATAGTCCAAGTGCCCGTTCGTTAACCTAGATAGTCCAAGTGCCCGCTAGGTAACCTAGACAGTCCAAGTGCCTGCTAGGTAACCTACATATTCCATGTGCCCGTTTGCTAACCTAGATCGTCAAAGTGCCCGCTAGTTAACCTACATAGTCCAAGGGCCTGCTAGTTAACCTAGATAGTCCAAGTGCCCGCTAGTTAACCTACATAGTACAAGGACCCGCTAGTTAACCTACATATTCCTAGTGCCCGCTAGTTAACCTATATTGTCCAAGTCCCTGATCGGGAACCTACATAGTCCAAGTATCCGCTAGGTAACCTACATAGTCCAAATGCCCCCTAGTAACGTACATAGTCCAAGTGCCCGCTAGAGAACCTACATAGTCCAAGTGCCCGTTAGGTAACCTAGATAGTCCAAAGGCCCGCTAGGGAACCCACATAGTCCAAGTTCCCGTTAGAGAACTTACATAGTCAAAGGGCCTGCTATGGAACCTACATAGTCCAAGTGCCCACTAGGGAACCTTCATAGTCCGAGTGCCTGCTAGGGAACCTACATAGTCCAAGTGCCCTTTAGGGAACCTATGTAGTCCAAGTGCCCGCTAAGGAACCTAGATAGTCCAAGTGCCCGCTAGGTAACTCAGATAGTCCAAGTGCCCGCTAGGTAACCTACAAAGTCCAAGTGCCCGCTAGGTAATCTATATAGTCCAAATGCCCGCTAGGGCACCTACATAGTCCAAGTGCACGCTAATTAACCTACATAGTCCAAGTACCAGTTAGCTAACCTAGATAGTCCAAGGTCCAAATAGTTAACCTACATGGTTCAAGTGCCCGCTAGGTAACCTAGCTAATCCAAGTGTCCGCTAGTTAACCTATATCGTGAAGTGCCCGCTAGTTAACCTAGATCGTCCAAGTGCCCGTTAAGTAACCTAGATAGTCCAAGTGCCCGCTAGGTTACCTACTTAGTCCAAGGGCCCGCTCGTTAACCTAGTTCGTCCAAGTGTCCGCTAGTTAACCTATATAGTCCAAGTGCCCGCTAAATAACCAAGATAGTCAAAGTGCGCGCTAGGTTACCTACATAGTCCAAGTTCCCACTAGGTAACCTAGATAGTCCAAGTGCCCGTTACCTAACCTAGATAGTCCAAGTGCCCGGTAGGTAACCTACATAGTCCTAGTGCCCGCTAGTTAACCAACATTGTCCAAGTGCCCGATAAGGAACCCTCATAGTCCAAGTGCCCGTTAGGTAACCTACATAGTCCAAATGCCCGCTAGTAACCTACATAGTCCAAGTGCCTGATAGGGAACCTACATAATCCAAGTGTCCGCTAGGGAATTTACATAGTCCAAGTGCCCGTTAGTGAACCTAGATAGTCCAAGTGCCCGCTAGTTAACCTAGATAGTCCAAGTACCCGCTAGGTAACGTAGATAGTTCAAGTGCACGCTAGGTAACCTAGATAGTCCAAGTGCCCGCTACGTAACCTACAAAGTCCAAGTGCCCCCTAGGTAACCTATATAATCCAAATGCCCGCTAGGGCACCTACATAGTCAAAATACCCACTAATTAACCTACATAGTCCATGTGCCCGCTAGCTAACCTAGATAGTCTAAGGGCCCACTAGTTAACCTACATAGTTCAAGTTCCCGCTAGCTAACCTACATAGTCCAAGTGCCCGCTAGTTAACCTAGATCGTCCCAGTGCCCGCTAGTTAACCTACATAGTCCAAGGGCCCGCTAGTTAACCTACATAGTGAAAGGGCCCGCTAGTTAACCTAGATCGTCCAAGTGCCCGCTATTTAACCTACATAATCCAAGTGCCCCTTAGCTAACCTAGATAGTCCAAGGGCCTGCTAGTTGACCTACATAGTCCAAGTACCGGCTAATTAACCTATATTGTCCAAGTGCCCGTTAGCTAACCTAGATAGTCCAAGTGCCCGCTAGGGAACCTACATAGTCCAAGTGCCGGTTAGGGAACGTACATAGTCCAAGTGCCCGCTAGGTAACCTAGATAGTCCATGTGCCCGCTAGTTAACCTACATAGTCCAAGTGCCCGCTAGGTAACCTAGATAGTCCTAGTGCGCGCTAGTTAATCAACATTGTCCAAGTGCCAGATAGCGAAGGTACATAGTCCAAGTGCCCGCTAGTAACCTACATAGTCCAAGTGCCCGATAGGGAACCTACATACTCCAAGTGCCCGTTAGGTAACCTAGATAGTCCAAATGCCCACTATGGAACCCACATAGTGAAAGTGCCCGCTAGGGAACTTACATAGTTCAAGTGCCCAATAGGTAACCAAGATACTCCAAGTGCCCGCTAGGTAACCTACATAGTCCAAGTACCCTCTAATTAACCTATATTGTCCAAGTGCCCGTTAGATAACCTAGATAGTCCAAGGGCCAAATAGTTAACCTACATGGTTCAAGTGCCCGCTAGGTAACCTAGCTAATCCAAGTGTCCGCTAGTTAACCTATATCCTCCAAGTGCCCACTAGTTAACATAGATGGTCCAAGTGCCCGCTGGTTAACCTACATAGTCCAAGGGCCCGCTAGTTAACCTACATAGTGCAAGGGCCCGCTAGTTAACCTACATAGTCCAAGTGCCCGCAAGGTAACCTACATAGTCCAAGTGCAAGACTGGAACCTACATAATCCAAGTGCCCGCTAGGGAACCTACATAGTCCAAATGCCCGTTTGGAAACCTATATAGTCCAAATGCCCGCTAGGGTACCCACATAGTCCAAGTGCCCGCTAGGGAACCTACATAGTCAAAATGCCCGCTAGGGAACCTGCATCGTCCAAGTGCCCGCTAGTTAACCTAGATTGTCCAAGTTCCTGTTAGCTAACCTACATAGTCCAAGTGCCCGTTCGTTAACCTAGATTGTCCAAGTGCCCGCTAGGTAGCCTACATAGTCCAAGAGCCCGCTAGGTAACTTAGATAGTCCAAGTGCCCGTTAGCTAACAGAGATAGTCCAAGTGCCCGCTAGGTAACCACATAGTCCAAGTGCCCGTTCGTTAACCTAGATAGTCCAAGTGCCCGCTAGGTAACCTAGACAGTCCAAGTGCCTGCTAGGTAACCTACATATTCCAAGTGCCCGTTTGCTAGCCTAGATCGTCAAAGTGCCCGCTAGTTAACCTACATAGTCCAAGGGCCTGCTAGGGAACCCACATAGTCCAAGTTCCCGTTAGAGAACTTACATAGTCAAAGGTTCTGCTATGGAACCTACATAGTCCAAATGCCCACTAGGGAACCTTCATAGTATGAGTGCCTGCTAGGGAACCTACATAGTCCAAGTGCCCTTTAGGGAACCTATGTAGTCCAAGTGCCCGCTAAGGAACCTAGATAGTCCAAGTGCCCGCTAGGTAACCCAGATAGTCCAAGTGCCCGCTAGTTAACCTACAAAGTCCAAGTGCCCGCTAGGTAATCTATATAGTCCAAATGCCCGCTAGGGCACCTACATAGTCCAAGTGCACGCTAATTAACCCACATAGTCCAAGTGCCCGTTAGCTAACCTAGATAGTCCAAGGTCCAAATAGTTAACCTACATGGTTCAAGTGCCCGCTAGGTAACCTAGCTAATCCAATTGTCCGCTAGTTAACCTATATCGTGAAGTGCCCGCTAGTTAACCTAGATCGTCCAAGTGCCCGTTAAGTAACCTAGATAGTCCAAGTGCCCGCTAGGTTACCTAGATAGTCCTAGCGCCCGCTACCAAACATACATCGGCCAAGTGCCCGCTAGGCAACCTACATAGTCCAAGTGCCCGTTCGTTAACCTAGAAATCCATGTGCCCGCTAGGTAACCTAGACAGTCCAAGTGCCCGCTAGGTTACCTGCATAGTCCAAGTGCCCGTTAGGTAACCTAGATAGTCCAAGTGCCCGCTAGGTATCCTAGATAGTCCAAGTTCCTGTTAGCTAACCTAGATAGTCCAAGTGCCCGCTTGGTAACCTACATAGTCCAAGGGCCCGCTCGTTAACCTAGTTCGTCCAAGTGCCCGCTAGTTAACCTACATAGTACAAGGACCCGCTAGTTAACCTACAAAGTCCTAGTGCCCGCTAGTTAACCTACATTGTCCAAGTCCCTGATCGGGAACCTACATAGTCCAAGTATCCGCTAGGTAACCTACATAGTCCAAATGCCCCCTAGTAACGTACATAGTCCAAGTGCCCGCTAGAGAACCTACATAGTCCAAGTGCCCGTTAGGTAACCTAGATAGTCCAAAGGCCCGCTAGGGAACCCACATAGTCCAAGTTCCCGTTAGAGAACTTACATAGTCAAAGGGCCTGCTATGGAACCTACATAGTCCAAGTGCCCACTAGGGAACCTTCATAGTCCGAGTGCCTGCTAGGGAACCTACATAGTCCAAGTGCCCTTTAGGGAACCTATGTAGTCCAAGTGCCCGCTAAGGAACCTAGATAGTCCAAGTGCCCGCTAGGTAACTCAGATAGTCCAAGTGCCCGCTAGGTAACCTACAAAGTCCAAGTGCCCGCTAGGTAATCTATATAGTCCAAATGCCCGCTAGGGCACCTACATAGTCCAAGTGCACGCTAATTAACCTACATAGTCCAAGTACCAGTTAGCTAACCTAGATAGTCCAAGGTCCAAATAGTTAACCTACATGGTTCAAGTGCCCGCTAGGTAACCTAGCTAATCCAAGTGTCCGCTAGTTAACCTATATCGTGAAGTGCCCGCTAGTTAACCTAGATCGTCCAAGTGCCCGTTAAGTAACCTAGATAGTCCAAGTGCCCGCTAGGTTACCTACATAGTCCAAGGGCCCGCTCATTAACCTAGTTCATCCAAGTGTCCGCTAGTTAACCTATATAGTCCAAGTGCCCGCTAAATAACCAAGATAGTCAAAGTGCGCGCTAGGTAACCTACATAGTCCAAGTTCCCACTAGGTAACCTAGATAGTCCAAGTGCCCGTTACCTAACCTAGATAGTCCAAGTGCCCGCTAGGTAACCTACATAGTCCTAGTGCCCGCTAGTTAACCAACATTGTCCAAGTGCCCGATAAGGAACCCTCATAGTCCAAGTGCCCGTTAGGTAACCTACATAGTCCAAATGCCCGCTAGTAACCTACATAGTCCAAGTGACTGATAGGGAACCTACATAATCCAAGTGTCCGCTAGGGAATTTACATAGTACAAGTGCCCGTTAGTGAACCTACATAATCCAAGTGCCCGCTAGTTAACCTAGATAGTCCAAGTACCCGCTAGGTAACGTAGATAGTTCAAGTGCACGCTAGGTAACCTAGATAGTCCAAGTGCCCGCTACGTAACCTACAAAGTCCAAGTGCCCCCTAGGTAACCTATATAATCCAAATGCCCGCTAGGGCACCTACATGGTCAAAATACCCGCTAATTAACCTACATAGTCCATGTGCCCGCTAGCTAACCTAGATAGTCTAAGGGCCCACTAGTTAACCTACATAGTTCAAGTTCCCGCTAGCTAACCTACATAGTCCAAGTGCCCGCTAGTTAACCTAGATCGTCCCAGTGCCCGCTAGTTAACCTACATAGTCCAAGGGCCCGCTAGTTAACCTACATAGTGAAAGGGCCCGCTCGTTAACCTAGATCGTCCAAATGTCCGCTAGATAACCTACATTGTCCAAGTGCCCGCTATTTAACCTACATAATCCAAGTGCCCCTTAGCTAACCTAGATAGTCCAAGGGCCTGCTAGTTGACCTACATAGTCCAAGTACCGGCTAATTAACCTATATTGTCCAAGTGCCCGTTAGCTAACCTAGATAGTCCAAGTGCCCGCTAGAGAACCTACATAGTCCAAGTGCCCGTTAGGGAACGTACATAGTCCAAGTGCCCGCTAGGTAACCTAGATAGTCCATGTGCCCGCTAGTTAACCTACATAGTCCAAGTGCCCGCTAGGTAACCTAGATAGTCCTAGTGCGCGCTAGTTAATCAACATGGTCCAAGTGCCAGATAGCGAAGGTACATAGTCCAAGTGCCCGCTAGTAACCTACATAGTCCAAGTGCCCGATAGGGAACCTACATACTCCAAGTGCCCGTTAGGTAACCTAGATAGTCCAAATGCCCACTATGGAACCCACATAGTGAAAGTGCCCGCTAGGGAACTTACATAGTTCAAGTGCCCAATAGGTAACCAAGATACTCCAAGTGCCCGCTAGGTAACCTACATAGTCCAAGTACCCTCTAATTAACCTATATTGTCCAAGTGCCCGTTAGATAACCTAGATAGTCCAAGGGCCAAATAGTTAACCTACATGGTTCAAGTGCCCGCTAGGTAACCTAGCTAATCCAAGTGTCCGCTAGTTAACCTATATCCTCCAAGTGCCCACTAGTTAACATAGATGGTCCAAGTGCCCGCTGGTTAACCTACATAGTCCAAGGGCCCGCTAGTTAACCTACATAGTGCAAGGGCCCGCTAGTTAACCTACATAGTCCAAGAGCCCGCAAGGTAACCTACATAGTCCAAGTGCAAGACTGGAACCTACATAATCCAAGTGCCCGCTAGGGAACCTACATAGTCCAAATGCCCGTTTGGAAACCTATATAGTCCAAATGCCCGCTAGGGTACCCACATAGTCCAAGTGCCCGCTAGGGAACCTACATAGTCAAAATGCCCGCTAGGGAACCTGCATCGTCCAAGTGCCCGCTAGTTAACCTGGATTGTCCAAGTTCCTGTTAGCTAACCTACATAGTCCAAGTGCCCGTTCGTTAACCTAGATTGTCCAAGTGCCCGCTAGGTAACCTACATAGTCCAAGAGCCCGCTAGGTAACTTAGATAGTCCAAGTGCCCGTTAGCTAACAGAGATAGTCCAAGTGCCCGCTAGGTAACCACATAGTCCAAGTGCCCGTTCGTTAACCTAGATAGTCCAAGTGCCCGCTAGGTAACCTAGACAGTCCAAGTGCCTGCTAGGTAACCTACATATTCCAAGTGCCCGTTTGCTAGCCTAGATCGTCAAAGTGCCCGCTAGTTAACCTACATAGTCCAAGGGCCCGCTAGGGAACCCACATAGTCCAAGTTCCCGTTAGAGAACTTACATAGTCAAAGGTTCTGCTATGGAACCTACATAGTCCAAATGCCCACTAGGGAACCTTCATAGTATGAGTGCCTGCTAGGGAACCTACATAGTCCAAGTGCCCTTTAGGGAACCTATGTAGTCCATGTGCCCGCTAAGGAACCTAGATAGTCCAAGTGCCCGCTAGGTAACCCAGATAGTCCAAGTGCCCGCTAGTTAACCTACAAAGTCCAAGTGCCCGCTAGGTAATCTATATAGTCCAAATGCCCGCTAGGGCACCTACATAGTCCAAGTGCACGCTAATTAACCCACATAGTCCAAGTGCCCGTTAGCTAACCTAGATAGTCCAAGGTCCAAATAGTTAACCTACATGGTTCAAGTGCCCGCTAGGTAACCTAGCTAATCCAATTGTCCGCTAGTTAACCTATATCGTGAAGTGCCCGCTAGTTAACCTAGATCGTCCAAGTGCCCGTTAAGTAACCTAGATAGTCCAAGTGCCCGCTAGGTTACCTAGATAGTCCTAGCGCCCGCTACCAAACATACATCGGCCAAGTGCCCGCTAGGCAACCTACATAGTCCAAGTGCCCGTTCGTTAACCTAGAAATCCATGTGCCCGCTAGGTAACCTAGACAGTCCAAGTGCCCGCTAGGTTACCTGCATAGTCCAAGTGCCCGTTAGGTAACCTAGATAGTCCAAGTGCCCGCTAGGTATCCTAGATAGTCCAAGTTCCTGTTAGCTAACCTAGATAGTCCAAGTGCCCGCTTGGTAACCTACATAGTCCAAGGGCCCGCTCGTTAACCTAGTTCGTCCAAGTGCCCGCTAGTTAACCTACATAGTACAAGGACCCGCTAGTTAACCTACAAAGTCCTAGTGCCCGCTAGTTAACCTACATTGTCCAAGTCCCTGATCGGGAACCTACATAGTCCAAGTATCCGCTAGGTAACCTACATAGTCCAAATGCCCCCTAGTAACGTACATAGTCCAAGTGCCCGCTAGAGAACCTACATAGTCCAAGTGCCCGTTAGGTAACCTAGATAGTCCAAAGGCCCGCTAGGGAACACACATAGTCCAAGTTCCCGTTAGAGAACTAACATAGTCAAAGGGCCTGCTATGGAACCTACATAGTCCAAGTGCCCACTAGGGAACCTTCATAGTCCGAGTGCCTGCTAGGGAACCTACATAGTCCAAGTGCCCTTTAGGGAACCTATGTAGTCCAAGTGCCCGCTAAGGAACCTAGATAGTCCAAGTGCCCGCTAGGTAACTCAGATAGTCCAAGTGCCCGCTAGGTAACCTACAAAGTCCAAGTGCCCGCTAGGTAATCTATATAGTCCAAATGCCCGCTAGGGCACCTACATAGTCCAAGTGCACGCTAATTAACCTACATAGTCCAAGTACCAGTTAGCTAACCTAGATAGTCCAAGGTCCAAATAGTTAACCTACATGGTTCAAGTGCCCGCTAGGTAACCTAGCTAATCCAAGTGTCCGCTAGTTAACCTATATCGTGAAGTGCCCGCTAGTTAACCTAGATCGTCCAAGTGCCCGTTAAGTAACCTAGATAGTCCAAGTGCCCGCTAGGTTACCTACATAGTCCAAGGGCCCGCTCGTTAACCTAGTTCATCCAAGTGTCCGCTAGTTAACCTATATAGTCCAAGTGCCCGCTAAATAACCAAGATAGTCAAAGTGCGCGCTAGGTAACCTACATAGTCCAAGTTCCCACTAGGTAACCTAGATAGTCCAAGTGCCCGTTACCTAACCTAGATAGTCCAAGTGCCCGCTAGGTAACCTACATAGTCCTAGTGCCCGCTAGTTAACCAACATTGTCCAAGTGCCCGATAAGGAACCCTCATAGTCCAAGTGCCCGTTAGGTAACCTACATAGTCCAAATGCCCGCTAGTAACCTACATAGTCCAAGTGACTGATAGGGAACCTACATAATCCAAGTGTCCGCTAGGGAATTTACATAGTACAAGTGCCCGTTAGTGAACCTACATAATCCAAGTGCCCGCTATTTAACCTAGATAGTCCAAGTACCCGCTAGGTAACGTAGATAGTTCAAGTGCACGCTAGGTAACCTAGATAGTCCAAGTGCCCGCTACGTAACCTACAAAGTCCAAGTGCCCCCTAGGTAACCTATATAATCCAAATGCCCGCTAGGGCACCTACATAGTCAAAATACCCGCTAATTAACCTACATAGTCCATGTGCCCGCTAGCTAACCTAGATAGTCTAAGGGCCCACTAGTTAACCTACATAGTTCAAGTTCCCGCTAGCTAACCTACATAGTCCAAGTGCCCGCTAGTTAACCTAGATCGTCCCAGTGCCCGCTAGTTAACCTACATAGTCCAAGGGCCCGCTAGTTAACCTACATAGTGAAAGGGCCCGCTAGTTAACCTAGATCGTCCAAATGTCCGCTAGTTAACCTACATTGTCCAAGTGCCCGCTATTTAACCTACATAATCCAAGTGCCCCTTAGCTAACCTAGATAGTCCAAGGGCCTGCTAGTTGACCTACATAGTCCAAGTACCGGCTAATTAACCTATATTGTCCAAGTGCCCGTTAGCTAACCTAGATAGTCCAAGTGCCCGCTAGAGAACCTACATAGTCCAAGTGCCCGTTAGGGAACGTACATAGTCCAAGTGCCCGCTAGGTAACCTAGATAGTCCATGTGCCCGCTAGTTAACCTACATAGTCCAAGTGCCCGCTAGGTAACCTAGATAGTCCTAGTGCGCGCTAGTTAATCAACATTGTCCAAGTGCCAGATAGCGAAGGTACATAGTACAAGTGCCCGCTAGTAACCTACATAGTCCAAGTGCCCGATAGGGAACCTACATACTCCAAGTGCCCGTTAGGTAACCTAGATAGTCCAAATGCCCACTATGGAACCCACATAGTGAAAGTGCCCGCTAGGGAACTTACATAGTTCAAGTGCCCAATAGGTAACCAAGATACTCCAAGTGCCCGCTAGGTAACCTACATAGTCCAAGTACCCTCTAATTAACCTATATTGTCCAAGTGCCCGTTAGATAACCTAGATAGTCCAAGGGCCAAATAGTTAACCTACATGGTTCAAGTGCCCGCTAGGTAACCTAGCTAATACAAGTGTCCGCTAGTTAACCTATATCCTCCAAGTGCCCACTAGTTAACATAGATGGTCCAAGTGCCCGCTGGTTAACCTACATAGTCTAAGGGCCCGCTAGTTAACCTACATAGTGCAAGGGCCCGCTAGTTAACCTACATAGTCCAAGTGCCCGCAAGGTAACCTACATAGTCCAAGTGCAAGACTGGAACCTACATAATCCAAGTGCCCGCTAGGGAACCTACATAGTCCAAATGCCCGTTTGGAAACCTATATAGTCCAAATGCCCGCTAGGGTACCCACATAGTCCAAGTGCCCGCTAGGGAACCTACATAGTCAAAATGCCCGCTAGGGAACCTGCATCGTCCAAGTGCCCGCTAGTTAACCTAGATTGTCCAAGTTCCTGTTAGCTAACCTACATAGTCCAAGTGCCCGTTCGTTAACCTAGATTGTCCAAGTGCCCGCTAGGTAGCCTACATAGTCCAAGAGCCCGCTAGGTAACTTAGATAGCCCAAGTGCCCGTTAGCTAACAGAGATAGTCCAAGTGCCCGCTAGGTAACCACATAGTCCAAGTGCCCGTTCGTTAACCTAGATAGTCCAAGTGCCCGCTAGGTAACCTAGACAGTCCAAGTGCCTGCTAGGTAACCTACATATTCCAAGTGCCCGTTTGCTAGCCTAGATCGTCAAAGTGCCCGCTAGTTAACCTACATAGTCCAAGGGCCCGCTAGGGAACCCACATAGTCCAAGTTCCCGTTAGAGAACTTACATAGTCAAAGGTTCTGCTATGGAACCTACATAGTCCAAATGCCCACTAGGGAACCTTCATAGTATGAGTGCCTGCTAGGGAACCTACATAGTCCAAGTGCCCTTTAGGGAACCTATGTAGTCCAAGTGCCCGCTAAGGAATCTAGATAGTCCAAGTGCCCGCTAGGTAACCCAGATAGTCCAAGTGCCCGCTAGGTAACCTACAAAGACCAAGTGCCCGCTAGGTAATCTATATAGTCCAAATGCCCGCTAGGGCACCTACATAGTCCAAGTGCACGCTAATTAACCTACATAGTCCAAGTGCCCGTTAGCTAACCTAGATAGTCCAAGGTCCAAATAGTTAACCTACATGGTTCAAGTGCCCGCTAGGTAACCTAGCTAATCCAATTGTCCGCTAGTTAACCTATATCGTGAAGTGCCCGCTAATTAACCTAGATCGTCCAAGTGTCCGTTAAGTAACCTAGATAGTCCAAGTGCCCGCTAGGTTACCTAGATAGTCCTAGCGCCCGCTACCAAACATACATCGGCCAAGTGCCCGCTAGGCAACCTACATAGTCCAAGTGCCCGTTCGTTAACCTAGAAATCCATGTGCCCGCTAGGTAACCTAGACAGTCCAAGTGCCCGCTAGGTTACCTGCATAGTCCAAGTGCCCGTTAGGTAACCTAGATAGTCCAAGTGCCCGCTAGGTAACCTAGATAGTCCAAGTTCCTGTTAGCTAACCTAGATAGTCCAAGTGCCCGCTTGGTAACCTACATAGTCCAAGGGCCCGCTCGTTAACCTAGTTCGTCCAAGTGCCCGCTAGTTAACCTACATAGTACAAGGACCCGCTAGTTAACCTACAAAGTCCTAGTGCCCGCTAGTTAACCTACATTGTCCAAGTCCCTGATCGGGATCCTACATAGTCCAAGTATCCGCTAGGTAACCTACATAGTCCAAATGCCCCCTAGTAACGTACATAGTCCAAGTGCCCGCTAGAGAACCTACATAGTCCAAGTGCCCGTTAGGTAACCTAGATAGTCCAAAGGCCCGCTAGGGAACCCACATAGTCCAAGTTCCCGTTAGAGAACAAACATAGTCAAAGGGCCTGCTATGGAACCTACATAGTCCAAGTGCCCACTAGGGAACCTTCATAGTCCGAGTGCCTGCTAGGGAACCTACATAGTCCAAGTGCCCTTTAGGGAACCTATGTAGTCCAAGTGCCCGCTAAGGAACCTAGATAGTCCAAGTGCCCGCTAGGTAACTCAGATAGTCCAAGTGCCCGCTAGGTAACCTACAAAGTCCAAGTGCCCGCTAGGTAATCTATATAGTCCAAATGCCCGCTAGGGCACCTACATAGTCCAAGTGCACGCTAATTAACCTACATAGTCCAAGTACCAGTTAGCTAACCTAGATAGTCCAAGGTCCAAAGAGTTAACCTATATGGTTCAAGTGCCCGCTAGGTAACTTAGCTAATCCAAGTGTCCGCTAGTTAACCTATATCGTGAAGTGCCCGCTAGTTAACCTAGATCGTCCAAGTGCCCGTTAAGTAACCTAGATAGTCTAAGTGCCCGCTAGGTTACCTACATAGTCCAAGGGCCCGCTCGTTAACCTAGTTCATCCAAGTGTCCGCTAGTTAAACTATATAGTCCAAGTGCCCGCTAAATAACCAAGATAGTCAAAGTGCGCGCTAGGTAACCTACATAGTCCAAGTTCCCACTAGGTAACCTAGATAGTCCAAGTGCCCGTTACCTAACCTAGATAGTCCAAGTGCCCGCTAGGTAACCTACATAGTCCTAGTGCCCGCTAGTTAACCAACATTGTCCAAGTGCCCGATAAGGAACCCTCATAGTCCAAGTGCCCGTTAGGTAACCTACATAGTCCAAATGCCCGCTAGTAACCTACATAGTCCAAGTGACTGATAGGGAACCTACATAATCCAAGTGTCCGCTAGGGAATTTACATAGTACAAGTGCCCGTTAGTGAACCTACATAGTCCAAGTGCCCGCTAGGGAACCTACATAGTCAAAGTGCCCGCTAGGGAACCTGCATCGTCCAATTGCCCGCTAGTTAACCTAGATTGTCCAAGTTCCTGTTAGCTAACCTACATAATCCAAGTGCCCGTTCGTTAACCTAGATTGTCCAAGTGCCCGCTAGGTAACCTACATAGTCCAAGTGCCCGCTAGGTAACTTAGATAGTCCAAGTGCCCGTTAGCTAACAGAGATAGTCCTAGTGCCCGCTAGGTAACCACATAGTCCAAGTGCCCGTTCGTTAACCTAGATAGTCCAAGTGCCCGCTAGGTAACCTAGACAGTCCAAGTGCCTGCTAGGTAACCTACATATTCCATGTGCCCGTTTGCTAACCTAGATCGTCAAAGTGCCCGCTAGTTAACCTACATAGTCCAAGGGCCTGCTAGTTAACCTAGATAGTCCAAGTGCCCGCTAGTTAACCTACATAGTACAAGGACCCGCTAGTTAACCTACATATTCCTAGTGCCCGCTAGTTAACCTATATTGTCCAAGTCCCTGATCGGGAACCTACATAGTCCAAGTATCCGCTAGGTAACCTACATAGTCCAAATGCCCCCTAGTAACGTACATAGTCCAAGTGCCCGCTAGAGAACCTACATAGTCCAAGTGCCCGTTAGGTAACCTAGATAGTCCAAAGGCCCGCTAGGGAACCCACATAGTCCAAGTTCCCGTTAGAGAACTTACATAGTCAAAGGGCCTGCTATGGAACCTACATAGTCCAAGTGCCCACTAGGGAACCTTCATAGTCCGAGTGCCTGCTAGGGAACCTACATAGTCCAAGTGCCCTTTAGGGAACCTATGTAGTCCAAGTGCCCGCTAAGGAACCTAGATAGTCCAAGTGCCCGCTAGGTAACTCAGATAGTCCAAGTGCCCGCTAGGTAACCTACAAAGTCCAAGTGCCCGCTAGGTAATCTATATAGTCCAAATGCCCGCTAGGGCACCTACATAGTCCAAGTGCACGCTAATTAACCTACATAGTCCAAGTACCAGTTAGCTAACCTAGATAGTCCAAGGTCCAAATAGTTAACCTACATGGTTCAAGTGCCCGCTAGGTAACCTAGCTAATCCAAGTGTCCGCTAGTTAACCTATATCGTGAAGTGCCCGCTAGTTAACCTAGATCGTCCAAGTGCCCGTTAAGTAACCTAGATAGTCCAAGTGCCCGCTAGGTTACCTACTTAGTCCAAGGGCCCGCTCGTTAACCTAGTTCGTCCAAGTGTCCGCTAGTTAACCTATATAGTCCAAGTGCCCGCTAAATAACCAAGATAGTCAAAGTGCGCGCTAGGTAACCTACATAGTCCAAGTTCCCACTAGGTAACCTAGATAGTCCAAGTGCCCGTTACCTAACCTAGATAGTCCAAGTGCCCGGTAGGTAACCTACATAGTCCTAGTGCCCGCTAGTTAACCAACATTGTCCAAGTGCCCGATAAGGAACCCTCATAGTCCAAGTGCCCGTTAGGTAACCTACATAGTCCAAATGCCCGCTAGTAACCTACATAGTCCAAGTGCCTGATAGGGAACCTACATAATCCAAGTGTCCGCTAGGGAATTTACATAGTCCAAGTGCCCGTTAGTGAACCTAGATAGTCCAAGTGCCCGCTAGTTAACCTAGATAGTCCAAGTACCCGCTAGGTAACGTAGATAGTTCAAGTGCACGCTAGGTAACCTAGATAGTCCAAGTGCCCGCTACGTAACCTACAAAGTCCAAGTGCCCCCTAGGTAACCTATATAATCCAAATGCCCGCTAGGGCACCTACATAGTCAAAATACCCAC
Source organism: Tenrec ecaudatus (assembly GCF_050624435.1). Classification (NCBI taxonomy): domain Eukaryota; kingdom Metazoa; phylum Chordata; class Mammalia; order Afrosoricida; family Tenrecidae; genus Tenrec; species Tenrec ecaudatus. The sequence goes on from NW_027457782.1 coordinate 874,173, forward strand.
TAATTAACCTACATAGTCCATGTGCCCGCTAGCTAACCTAGATAGTCTAAGGGCCCACTAGTTAACCTACATAGTTCAAGTTCCCGCTAGCTAACCTACATACTCCAAGTGCCCGCTAGTTAACCTAGATCGTCCCAGTGCCCGCTAGTTAACCTACATAGTCCAAGGGCCCGCTAGTTAACCTACATAGTGAAAGGGCCCGCTAGTTAACCTAGATCGTCCAAGTGCCCGCTATTTAACCTACATAGTCCAAGTGCCCTTTTAGGAACCTAGAGGGTCCAAGTGCCCATAGGGAACCTATATAGTCCAAGTGCCCGCTAGGGAACCTGCATCGTCCAAGTGCCCGCTAATTAACCTAGATAGTCCAAGTGCCCGCTACTTAAACTAGATTGTCCAATTGCCAGGTAGTTAACCTAGATCGTCCAAGTACCCGCTAGTTAACCTACATAGTCCAAGGGCCCCCTAGTTAACCTAGATATTCCAAGTGCCGGCTAGTTAACCTAGATCGTCCAAGTGTCCGCTAGTTAACCTACATAGTCCAAGTGCCCGTTAGGTAACCTACATAGTCCTAGTGCCCGCTAGGTGACCTAGATAGTCCAAGTTCCTTTTAGCTAACCTAGATAGTCCAAGTGCCCGCTAGGTAACCTAGATAGTCAAAGAGCCCTTTAGGTAACCTAGATAGTCCAAGTGCCCGCGAGGTAACCTACATAGTCCAAGTGCCCGATAGGTAACCTAGATAGTCAAAGTGCCCGTTAGGTAACCTATATAGTCCAAGTGCCGCTAGGTAACTTACATAGTCAAAGTGCCTGCTAGGTAACCTAGATAGACCAAGTTCCTGTTAGCTAACCTAGATAGTCCAAGTGCCCGCTAGGTAACCTACATAGTCGAAGGGCCCGCTCGTTAACCTAGTTCGTCCAAGTGCCTGCTAGGTTACCTGCATAGTCCTAGTGCCCGTTAGGCAACCTAGATAGTCCAAGTGCCCGCTAGGTAACCTAGATAGTCCAAGTGACCGCTAGGTAACCTACATATTCCAAGTGCCCGCTAGGTAACCTAGATAGTCCAAGTGCCCGTTAGCTAACATACATAGTCCAAGAGCACGCTAGGTAACCTACATAGTCCAAGTGCGCGTTCGTTAACCTAGATAGTCCAAGTGCCCGCTAGGTAACTTAGACAGTCCAAGTGCCTGCTAGGTCAACTACATAGTCCAAGTCCCCGTTCGCTAACCTAGATAGTGCAAGTGCCTGCTAGGTAACCTACATAGTCCAAGGACCCACTAGTTAACCTAGATCATCCAAATGTCCTGTGGGTAACCTACATAGTCCAAGTGCCCGCTACGTAACCTAGATAGTCGAAGTGCCCGTTAGGTAACCTAGATAGTCCAAGTGCCCGCTAGGTAACCTACATATTCCAAGTGCCCGCTAGGTAACCTAGATAGTCCAAGTGCCCGTTAGCTAACATACATAGTCCAAGAGAACGCTAGGTAACCTACATAGTCCAAGTGCCCGTTCGTTAACCTAGATAGTCCAAGTGCCCGTTAGGTAACCTAGACAGAACAAGTGCCTGGTAGGTCACCTACATAATCCAAGTCCCCGTTCGCTAACCAAGATACTCCAAGTGCCGGCTAGGTTACCTGCATAGTCCTAGTGCCCGTTAGGCAACCTAGATAGTCCAAGTGCCCGCTAGGTAACCTACATACTCCAAGTGACCGCTAGGTAGCCAAGATAGTCCAAATTCCCGTTAGCTAACATACATAGTCCAAGTGCCCGCTAGGTAACCTACATAGTCCAAGTGCCCGTTCGTTAACCTAGATAGTCCAAGTGCCCGCTAGGTACTTAGACAGTCCAAGTGCCTGCTAGGTCAACTACATAGTCCAAGTCCCCGTTCGCTAACCTAGATAGTGCAAGTGCCTGCTAGGTAACCTACATAGTCCAAGGGCCCACTAGTTAACCTAGATCGTCCTAATGTCCTCTAGTTCACCTACATAGTCCAAGTGCCCGCTACGTAACCTAGATAGTCGAAGTGCCCGTTAGGTAACCTAGATAGTCCAAGTGCCCGCTAGGTAACCTACATATTCCAAGTGCCCGCTAGGTAACCTAGATAGTCCAAGTGCCCGTTAGCTAACCTACATAGTCCAAGAGCACGCTAGGTAACCTACATAGTCCAAGTGCCCGTTCGTTAACCTAGATAGTCCAAGTGCCCGCTAGGTAACCTAGACAGTACAAGTGCCTGGTAGGTCACCTACATAATCCAAGTCCCCGTTCGCTAACCAAGATAGTCCAAGTGCCGGCTAGGTAACTTACTTAGTCCAAGTGCCCGCTAGGTAAGCTACAAGTCCAAGGGCCCGCTAGTTAACCTACATAGTCCAAGGGCTCGCTAGTTAACCTTGATAGCCCACGTGCCGGCTAGTTAACCTAGATAGTCCAAGTGCCCGCTAGTTAACCTACATAGTCCAAGGGCCCACTAGTTAACCTAGATCGTCCTAATGTCCTCTAGTTCACCTACATAGTCCAAGTGCCCGCTATGTAACCTAGATAGTCCAAGTGCCCGCTAGGTAACCTACATAGTCCAAGTGCCCGTTAGAGAACTTACATAGTCAAAGGGCCTGCTATGGAACCTACATAGTCCAAGTGCCCGCTAGAGAACCTTCATAGTCAGAGTGCCTGCTAGGGAACCTGCATAGTGCAAGTGCCCTTTATAGAACCTATGTAGTCCAAGTGCCCGCTAGGGAACCTAGATACTCCAAGTGCCCGCTAGGTAACCTACAAAGTCCAAGTGCCCGCTAGATAATCTATATAGTCCAAATGCCCGCTAGGGCACCTACATAGTCCAAGTGCACGCTAATTAACCTACATAGTCCAAGTGCCCGTTAGCTACCTTGATAGTCCAAGGGCCAAATAGTTAACCTACGTGGTTCAAGTGCCCGCTAGGTAACCTAGCTAATCCAAGTGTCCTCTAGTTAACCTATATCGTGAAGTGCCCGCTAGTTAACCTAGATCGTCCAAGTGCCCGTTAAGTAACCTAGATAGTCCAAGTGCCCGCTAGGTTACCTACATAGTCCAAGTTCCCGCTAGGTAACCTAGATAGTCCTAGTGCCCGTTACCTAACATAGATCGGCCAAGTGCCCGCTAGGCAACCTACATAGTCCAAGTGCCCGTTCGTTAACCTAGAAATCCATGTGCCCGCTAGGTAACCTAGAGAGTCCAAGTGCCCGCTAGGTTACCTGCATAGTCCAAGTGCCCGTTAGGTAACCTAGATAGTCCAAGTGCCTGCTAGTTAACCTACATAGTCTAAGTGCCTGCTAAGTAACCTAGGTAGTCCAAGTGCCCGTTAGCTAACCTAGATAGTCCAAGTGATGGCTAGGGGACCTAAATAGTCAAAGTGACCACTAGGTAACCTAGATAGTCCAAGTTCCTGTTAGCTAACCTAGATAGTCCAAGTGCCCGCTAGGTAACCTACATAGTCCAAGGGCCCGCTCGTTAACCTAGTTCGTCCAAGTGTCTGCTAGTTAACCTATATAGTCCAAGTGCCCACTAAATAACCAAGATAGTCAAAATGCCCGCTAGGTAACCTACATAGTCCAAGTTCCCACTAGGTAACCTAGATAGTCCAAGTGCCCGTTACCTAACCTAGATAGTCCAAGTGCCCGGTAGGTAACCTACATAGTCCTAGTGCCCGCTAGTTAACCAACATTGTCCAAGTGCCCGATACGGAACCCTCATAGTCCAAGTGCCCGTTAGGTAACCTACATAGTCCAAATGCCCGCTAGTAACCTACATAGTCCAAGTGCCTGATAGGGAACCTACATAATCCAAGTGTCCGCTAGGGAATTTACATAGTACAAGTGCCCGTTAGTGAACTTAGATAGTCCAAGTGCCCGCTAGTTAACCTAGATAGTCCAAGTACCCGCTAGGTAACCTAGATAGTCAAAGAGCCCTTTAGGTAACCTAGATAGTCCAAGTGCCCGCTAGGTAACCTACATAGTCCAAGTGCCCGCTAGGTAACCTAGATAGTCAAAGTGCCCGTTAGGTAACTTATATAGTCCAAGTGCCGCTATGTAACTTACATAGTCAAAGTGCCTGCTAGGTAACCTAGATAGACCAAGTTCCTGTTAGCTAACCTAGATAGTCCAAGTGCCCGCTAGGTAACCTACATAGTCTAAGGGCCCGCTCGTTAACCTAGTACGTCCAAGTGCCTGCTAGGTTACCTGCATAGTCCTAGTGCCCGTTAGGCAACCTAGATAGTCCAAGTGCCCGCTAGGTAACCTACATAGTCCAAGTGACCGCTAGGTAGCCTAGATAGTCCAAATTCCCGTTAGCTAACATACATAGTCCAAGTGCCCGCTAGGTAACCTACATAGTCCAAGTGCCCGTTCGTTAACCTGGGTAGTCCAAGTGCCCGCTAGGTAACTTAGACAGTCCAAGTGCCTGCTAGGTCAACTACATAGTCCAAGTCCCCGTTCGCTAACCTAGATAGTGCAAGTGCCTGCTAGGTAACCTACATAGTCCAAGGGCCCACTAGTTAACCTAGATCATCCAAATGTCCTGTGGGTAACCTACATAGTCCAAGTGCCCGCTACGTAACCTAGATAGTCGAAGTGCCCGTTAGGTAACCTAGATAGTCCAAGTGCCCGCTAGGTAACCTACATATTCTAAGTGCCCGCTAGGTAACCTAGATAGTCCAAGTGCCCGTTAGCTAACATACATAGTCCAAGAGCACGCTAGGTAACCTACATAGTCCAAGTGCCCGTTCGTTAACCTAGATAGTCCAAGTGCCCGCTAGGTAACCTAGACAGTACAAGTGCCTGGTAGGTCACCTACATAATCCAAGTCCCCGTTCGCTAACCAAGATAGTCCAAGTGCCGGCTAGGTAACTTACTTAGTCCAAGTGCCCGCTAGGTAAGCTACAAGTCCAAGGGCCCGCTAGTTAACCTACATAGTCCAAGGGCTCGCTAGTTAACCTTGATAGCCCAAGTGCCGGCTAGTTAACCTAGATAGTCCAAGTGCCCGCTAGTTAACCTACATAGTCCAAGGGCCCACAAGCAAACCTAGATCGTCCTAATGTCCTCTAGTTCACCTACATAGTCCAAGTGCCCGCTACGTAACCTAGATAGTCCAAGTGCCCGCTAGGTAACCTACATAGTCCAAGTGCCCGTTAGCTAACATACATAGTCCAAGTGCCCGTTAGAGAACTTACATAGTCAAAGGGCCTGCTATGGAACCTACATAGTCCAAGTGCCCGCTAGAGAACCTTCATAGTCAGAGTGCCTGCTAGGGAACCTGCATAGTGCAAGTGCCCTTTAGGGAACCTATGTAGTCCAAGTGCCCGCTAGGGAACCTAGATACTCCAAGTGCCCGCTAGGTAACCTACAAAGTCCAAGTGCCCGCTAGATAATCTATATAGTCCAAATGCCCGCTAGGGCACTTACATAGTCCAAGTGCACGCTAATTAACCTACATAGTCCAAGTGCCCGTTAGCTACCTTGATAGTCCAAGGGCCAAATAGTTAACCTACATGGTTCAAGTGCCCGCTAGGTAACCTAGCTAATCCAAGTGTCCGCTAGTTAACCTATATCCTCCAAGTGCCCACTAGTTAACCTAGATTGTCTAAGTGCCCGCTGGTTAACCTACATAGTCCAAGGGCCTGCTAGTTAACCTACATAGTGCAAGGGCCCGCTAGTTAACCTACATAGTCCTAGTGCCCGCTAGGTAACCTACATAGTCCAAGTGCAACACGGGAACCTACATAATCCAAGTGCCCGCTAGGGAACCTACATAGTCCAAATGCCCGTTAGGAAGCCTAGATAGTCCAAATGCCCACTAGGGTACCCACATAGTCCAAGTGCCCGCAAGGGAACCTACATAGTCAAAGTGCCCGCTAGGGAACCTGCATCGTCCAAGTGCCCGTTAGCTAACATACATAATCCAAGAGCACGCTAGGTAACCTACATAGTCCAAGTGCCCGTTCGTTAACCTAGATAGTCCAAGTGCCCGCTAGGTAACCTAGACAGTACAAATGCCTGGTAGGTCACCTACATAATCCAAGTCCCCGTTTGCTAACCAAGATACTCCAAGTGCCGGCTAGGTTACCTGCATAGTCCTAGTGCCCGTTAGGCAACCTAGATAGTCCAAGTGCCCGCTAGGTAACCTACATAGTCCAAGTGACCGCTAGGTAGCCTAGATAGTCCAAATTCCCGTTAGCTAACATACATAGTCCAAGTGCCCGCTCGGTAACCTACATAGTCCAAGTGCCCGTTCGTTAACCTAGATAGTCCAAGTGCCCGCTAGGTAACTTAGACAGTCCAAGTGCCTGCTAGGTCAACTACATAGTCCAAGTCCCCGTTCGCTAACCTAGATAGTGCAAGTGCCTGCTAGGTAACCTACATAGTCCAAGGGCCCACTAGTTAACCTAGATCACCCAAATGTCCTGTGGGTAACCTACATAGTCCAAGTGCCCGCTACGTAACCTAGATAGTCGAAGTGCCCGTTAGGTAACCTAGATAGTCCAAGTGCCCGCTAGGTAACCTACATATTCCAAGTGCCCGCTAGGTAACCTAGATAGTCCAAGTGCCCGTTAGCTAACATACATAGTCCAAGAGCACGCTAGGTAACCTACATAGTCCAAGTGCCCGTTCGTTAACCTAGATAGTCCAAGTGCCCGCTAGGTAACCTAGACAGTACAAGTGCCTGGTAGGTCACCTACATAATCCAAGTCCCCGTTCGCTAACCAAGATAGTCCAAGTGCCGGCTAGGTAACTTACTTAGTCCAAGTGCCCGCTAGGTAAGCTACAAGTCCAAGGGCCCGCTAGTTAACCTACATAGTCCAAGGGCTCGCTAGTTAACCTTGATAGCCCAAGTGCCGGCTAGTTAACCTAGATAGTCCAAGTGCCCGCTAGTTAACCTACATAGTCCAAGGGCCCACAAGTTAACCTAGATCGTCCTAATGTCCTCTAGTTCACCTACATAGTCCAAGTGCCCGCTACGTAACCTAGATAGTCCAAGTGCC